>NW_024058967.1:0-43463 GCF_016432855.1 Salvelinus namaycush
TGGTTAGAGGCAGGAAGCCTAGTGGTAGAGGCAGGTAGCCTAGTAGTGTTAGAGGCAGAGGCTAGTGGTTAGAGGCAGGTAGCCTAGTGGTTAGAGGCAGGTAGCCTAGTGGTTAGAGGCAGGTAGCCTAGTGGTTAGAGGCAGGTAGCCTAGTGGTTAGAGGCAGGTAGCCTAGTGGTTTAGAGCAGGTAGCCTAGTGGTTAGAGCAGGTAGCCTATTGGTTAGAGGCAGGTAGCCTAGTGGTTAGAGCAGGTAGCCTAGTGGTTAGAGCAGGTAGCCTAGTGGTTAGAGCAGGTAGCCTAGTGGTTAGAGCAGGTAGCCTAGTGGTTAGAGCAGATAGCCTAGTGGTTAGAGGCAGGTAGCCTAGTGGTTTAGAGCAGGTAGCCTAGTGGTTAGAGGAGGTAGCCTAGTGGTTATAGCAGGTAGCCTAGTGGTTAGAGGCAGGTAGCCTAGTGGTTAGAGCAGGTAGCCTAGTGGTTTAGAGCAGGTAGCCTAGTGATTAGAGCAGATAGCCTAGTGTTTAGAGCAGGTAGCCTAGTGGTTAGAGCAGGTAGCCTAGTGGTTAGAGCGGGTAGTCTAGTGGTTTAGAGCAGGTAGCCTAGTGGTTAGAGCAGGTAGCCTAGTGGTTAGAGCAGATAGCCTAGTGGTTTAGAGCAGATAGCCTAGTGGTTTAGAGCAGGTAGCCTAGTGGTTAGAGCAGGTAGCCTAGTGGTTTAGAGCAGGTAGCCTAGTGGTTTAGAGCAGGTAGCCTAGTGGTTAGAGCCGGTAGCCTAGTGGTTAGAGCAGGTAGCCTAGTGGTTAGAGCAGGTAGCCTAGTGGTTAGAGCAGGTAGCCTAGTGGTTAGAGCAGGTAGCCTAGTGGGTTAGAGCAGGTAGCCTAGAGGTTAGAGCAGGTAGCCTAGTGGTTAGAGCGGGTAGCCTAGTGGTTTAGAGCAGGTAGCCTAGTGGTTAGAGCAGGTAGCCTAGTGGTTAGAGCCGATAGCCTAGTGGTTTAGAGCAGATAGCCTAGTGGTTAGAGCAGGTAGCCTAGTGGTTAGAGCAGGTAGCCTAGTGGTTAGAGTAGGTAGCCTAGTGGTTTAGAGCAGGTAGGCTAGTGGTTTAGAGCAGGTAGCCTAGTGGTTTAGACCAGGTAGCCTAGAGGTTAGAGCAGGTACCCTAGTGGTTAGAGCAGGTAGCCTAGTGGTTAGAGCAGGTAGCCTAGTGGTTAGAGCAGATATCCTAGTGGTTAGAGCAGGTAGCCTCGTGGTTAGAGCAGGCTGCCTAGTGGTTAGAGCAGGTAGCCTAGTGGTTAGAGCAGGTAGTCTAGTGGTTAGAGCAGGTAGCCTAGTGGTTAGAGCAGGTAGCCTAGTGGTTAGAGGCAGGTAGCCTAGTGGTTTAGAGCAGCTAGCCTGGTGGTTAGAGGCAGGTAGCCTAGTGGTTTAGAGCAGGTAGCCTAGTGGTTAGAGGCAGGTAGCCTAGTGGTTTAGAGCAGGTAGCCTAGTGGTTTAGAGCAGGTAGCCTAGTGGTTATAGCAGGTAGCCTAGTGGTTAGAGCAGGTAGCCTAGTGGTTTAGAGCAGGTAGCCTAGTGGTTAGAGCAGGTAGCCTAGTGGTTAGAGCAGATAGCCTAGTGGTTAGAGGCAGGTAGCCTAGTGGTTAGAGGCAGGTAGCCTAGTGGTTAGAGCAGGTAGCCTAGTGGTTAGAGGCAGGTAGCCTAGTGGTTAGAGGCAGGAAGCCTAGTGGTTAGAGGCAGGTAGCCTAGTGGTTAGAGGCAGGTAGCCTAGTGGTTAGAGGCAGGTAGCCTAGTGGTTAGAGGCAGGTAGCCTAGTGGTTAGAGGCAGGTAGCCTAGTGGTTAGAGGCAGGTAGTCTAGTGGTTAGAGGCAGGTAGCCTAGTGGTTTAGAGCAGGTAGCCTAGTGGTTAGAGCAGGTAGCCTAGTGGTTAGAGGCAGGTAGCCTAGTGGTTAGAGCAGGTAGCCTAGTGGTTATAGCAGGTAGCCTAGTGGTTAGAGCAGATAGCCTAGTGGTTAGAGGCAGGTAGCCTAGTGGTTAGAGGCAGGTAGCATAGTGGTTAGAGGCAGGTAGCCTAGTGGTTAGAGCAGGTAGCCTAGTGGTTAGAGCAGATAGCCTAGTGGTTAGAGGCAGGTAGCCTAGTGGTTAGAGGCAGGTAGCCTAGTGGTTTAGGGCAGGTAGCCTAGTGGTTAGAGGCAGGTAGCATAGTGGTTTAGAGCAGGTAGCCTAGTGGTTTAGAGCAGGTAGCCTAGTGGTTATAGCAGGTAGCCTAGTGGTTTAGAGCAGGTGGCCTCGTGGTTAGAGGCAGGTAGCCTAGTGGTTAGAGCAGGTACCCTAGTGGTTAGAGCAGGTAGCCTAGTGGTTAGAGCAGGTAGCCTAGTGGTTAGAGCAGGTAGCCTAGTGGTTAGAGGCAGGTAGCCTAGTGGTTTAGAGCAGGTAGCCTAGTGGTTAGAGGAGGTAGCCTAGTGGTTATAGCAGGTAGCCTAGTGGTTAGAGGCAGGTAGCCTAGTGGTTAGAGCAGGTAGCCTAGTGGTTTAGAGCAGGTAGCCTAGTGATTAGAGCAGATAGCCTAGTGGTTTAGAGCAGGTAGCCTAGTGGTTAGAGCAGGTAGCCTAGTGGTTAGAGCGGGTAGTCTAGTGGTTTAGAGCAGGTAGCCTAGTGGTTAGAGCAGGTAGCCTAGTGGTTAGAGCAGATAGCCTAGTGGTTTAGAGCAGATAGCCTAGTGGTTTAGAGCAGGTAGCCTAGTGGTTAGAGCAGGTAGCCTAGTGGTTTAGAGCAGGTAGCCTAGTGGTTTAGAGCAGGTAGCCTAGTGGTTAGAGCAGGTAGCCTAGTGGTTAGAGCAGGTAGCCTAGTGGTTAGAGCAGGTAGCCTAGTGGTTAGAGCAGGTAGCCTAGTGGTTAGAGCAGGTAGCCTAGTGGGTTAGAGCAGGTAGCCTAGAGGTTAGAGCAGGTAGCCTAGTGGTTAGAACGGGTAGCCTAGTGGTTTAGAGCGGGTAGCCTAGTGGTTAGAGCAGGTAGCCTAGTGGTTAGAGCAGGTAGCCTAGTGGTTTAGACCAGGTAGCCTAGAGGTTAGAGCAGGTACCCTAGTGGTTAGAGCAGGTAGCCTAGTGGTTAGAGCAGGTAGCCTAGTGGTTAGAGCAGATATCCTAGTGGTTAGAGCAGGTAGCCTCGTGGTTAGATCAGGCTGCCTAGTGGTTAGAGCAGGTAGCCTAGTGGTTAGAGCAGGTAGCCTTGTGGTTTAGAGCAGGTAGCCTAGTGGTTAGAGCAGGTAGCCTAGAGGTTAGAGCAGGTACCCTAGTGGTTAGAGCAGGTAGCCTAGTGGTTAGAGCAGGTAGCCTAGTGGTTAGAGCAGATAGCCTAGTGGTTAGAGCAGGTAGCCTTGTGGTTAGAGCAGGCTGCCTAGTGGTTAGATCAGGTAGCCTAGTGGTTAGAGCAGGTAGCCTAGTGGTTAGAGCAGGTAGCCTAGTGGTTAGAGCAGGTAGCCTAGTGGTTTAGAGCAGGTAGCCTAGTGGTTTAGAGCAGGTAGCCTAGTGGTTTAGAGCAGGTAGCCTAGTGGTTAGAGCAGGTAGCCTAGTGGTTAGAGCAGGTAGCCTAGTGGTTAGAGCAGGTAGCCTAGTGGTTAGAGCAGGTAGCCTAGTGGTTTAGAGCAGGTAGCCTAGTGGTTAGAGCAGGTAGCCTAGTGGGTAGAACAGGTAGCCTAGTGGTTTAGAACAGGTAGCCTAGTGGTTAGAGCAGGTAGCCTAGTGGTTTAGAGCAGGTAGCCTAGTGGTTTAGAGCAGGTAACCTAGTGGTTTAGAGCAGGTAGCCTAGTGGTTAGAGCAGGTAGCCTAGTGGTTAGAGCAGGTAGCCTAGTGGTTAGAGCAGGTAGCCTAGTGGTTAGAGACAGGTAGCCTAGTGGTTTAGAGCAGGTAGCCTAGTGGTTTAGAGCAGGTAGCCTAGTGTTTAGAGCAGGTAGCCTAGTGGTTAGAGCAGGTAGCCTAGTGGTTAGAGCAGGTAGCCTAGTGGTTAGAGAGAGGTAGCCTAGTGGTTAGAGCAGGTAGCCTAGTGGTTTAGAGCAGGTAGCCTAGTGGTTTAGAGCAGGTAGCCTAGTGGTTAGAGCAGGTAGTCTAGTGGTTTAGAGCAGGTAGCCTAGTGGTTAGAGCAGGTAGCCTAGTGGTTAGAGCAGGTAGCCTAGTGGTTAGAGCAGGTAGCCTAGTGGTTAGAGCAGGTAGCCTAGTGGTTAGAGCAGGTAGCCTAGTGGTTTAGAGCAGGTAGCCTAGTGGTTAGAGCAGGTAGCCTAGTGGGTTAGAAGCAGGTAGCCTAGTGGTTTAGAGCAGGTAGCCTAGTGGTTAGAGCAGGTAGCCTAGTGGTTTAGAGCAGGTAGCCTAGTGGTTAGAGCAGGTAGCCTAGTGGTTTAGAGCAGGTAGCCTAGTGGTTAGAGCAGGTAGCCTAGTGGTTAGAGCAGGTAGCCTAGTGGTTAGAGCAGGTAGCCTAGTGGTTAGAGCAGGTAGCTAGTGGTTAGAGCAGGTAGCCTAGTGGTTTAGAGCAGGTAGCCTAGTGGGTTAGAGCAGGTAGCCTAGTGGTTAGAGCAGGTAGCCTAGTGGTTAGAGCAGGTAGCCTAGTGGTTAGAGCAGGTAGCCTAGTGGTTAGAGACAGGTAGCCTAGTGGTTAGAGACAGGTAGCCTAGTGGTTAGAGAGAGGTAGCCTAGTGGTTAGAGCAGGTAGCCTAGTGGTTTAGAGCAGGTAGCCTAGTGGTTAGAGCAGGTAGTCTAGTGGTTTAGAGCAGGTAGCCTAGTGGTTAGAGCAGGTAGCCTAGTGGTTAGAGCAGGTAGCCTAGTGGTTAGAGCAGGTAGCCTAGTGGTTAGAGACAGGTAGCCTAGTGGTTAGAGAGAGGTAGCCTAGTGGTTAGAGCAGGTAGCCTAGTGGTTTAGAGCAGGTAGCCTAGTGGTTAGAGCAGGTAGTCTAGTGGTTTAGAGCAGGTAGCCTAGTGGTTAGAGCAGGTAGCCTAGTGGTTAGAGCAGGTAGCCTAGTGGTTAGAGCAGGTAGCCTAGTGGTTAGAGTGTTGGACTAGTAACCGGAAAGGTTGCAAGATTGAATCCCTGAGCTGAAAATGTAAAAATCTGTCGTTCTGCCCCTGAACAAGGCAGTCAACCCACTGTTCCTAGGCTGTCATTGAAAATAAGAATTTGTTCTTAACTGACTTGGTTAGTTAAATAAAATAAAATAAAACATTTTAAAGGGTCTGAAATGCTATTAAATTACATATTACATTGGAGTTTTAATATGTAATTCTATGGATAAAACGATCAAAACCGTCAGACTTGCCGGTACAATAAACCTACATTATCTATGTGAAACAGCCAAGGTGACAACAACAAAGAGTTGGCTTAACTAGATAAAGCTACTAAGCTACTGCATCACTACACAACTTTCAAGTAATTTCTGGAAAACCCCACCGTACACACCAACCCCTCCAACACACCAACCCCCCCACCGTACACACCAACCCCCCCAACACACCAACCCCCCCACCGTACACACCAACCCCCCCAACACACCAACCCTTCCATCGTATACACCAACCCCCCCCCACCGTACACACCAACCCCCGCACCGTTTACACCAACCCCTCCACCGTACACACCAACCCCCCCACCGTACACCCCCACCGTACACACCTCCACCAACACACTCACACACACCCCACCCTCCTCTTTCTGGTCCTCCTAAATTGGCTTGCAATTCAAATCCGTTTCCACAGTTACCACCACCCCCCCTCCCCTCGAGCTGGAAATGGTGAAACAAAAACAGACGAGGGGCTAAGGAGACCCCCCCCCCCCCACACACTCCCTAACAGAGAGATCCCAGACTCAAGCAGATGCCACGGGAAGGGGGGGGGGGGGGGCGGGGGTGAGACCCTGCTCTGCCATAAAAACAGTGGCATATGCCAAGCCTCTCACACTACGTCAGACACACACACACACAGCACACACTGAGCTGACTAGACCACAGAACCCATTAAAACACACACACTTTCAGGCAGCCATAGGCCACCAACTCCCCTTCAGGGTTAAGGGCAACCTATCCACCTCATGGTGCATACCACGATCTCACACCCCCTCCACACACACACACACACACACCTTAACCTGGAGCCACACACACACACAGCTTAACCTGGAGCCACACACACACACACACACACACACACACACACACACACACACACACACACACACACACACACACACACACACACACACACACACACACACACACACACACACACACACACACACACACACACACACACACACACACACACACACACACACACACGTCCTAACAAAGCCCTTTGTGGAGAATGCTTGGCATTGGGGCTGTGAATGTTTCTAGGGAGTAGGAGCAGACCAGATAGAAGGCAGTAGGTGAGGTTCTCTGTAAAGAAAGATATCATTAAAAAAATAATCCCCCTGGCTTGAGCACTATGTCAAACAACTTTATGGACCTGTCAGAGTGCACAATCTGACGCCTCACAGGGGCTCACACCTCGGTGCAGGACACACACACACACACACACACACACACACACACACACACACACACACACACCAAACACCCAACACACACACAGGCCCTGTGGAGCAGCATCAGGAGAAGCCCAGAGGTCACCACTTATAGGTCAGGGGTCAGAGGTTGAGGGTGATCCCAGACAGGGGTAACAGGCTATAGCTCTCTAGCTCACTAATACCAAATGGTTGATTGATTGTCTGTAGCTAAACTGTGTCCCAAATGACACCCTATTCCCCATATAGAGCACTGCTTTTAACCAGGGCCCATTGGTCTCTACTCTCTGGTCAAAAGTAGGGCACTATTTATGAAATAGGGTGGCATTTGGGATGTAATCTTAATCTTAATCTGAGGTGGATGGAGAGAGAAGAGATTACCATTCATAGGTTGAAAGATTTTAATCAAATAATCTCTCAAACCATGGACCGTGGAGTCCAAGGTCGTGAAGTTGGGAGGGTGAAGTTGACCTCGTCTCCTATAGCTCAAGCGTTGAGTAAAGAGTCCAGGGTTGGGAGGCGTACGTTGGGAGCAGGGAGGGGGAAGTTGACCTCGTCTCCTATAGCTCAAGCGTTGAGTAAAGAGTCCAGGGTTGGGAGGCGAACGTTGGGAGCAGGGAGGGGGAAGTTGACATCATCTCCCATAGCTCAAGCGTTGAGTAAAGAGTCCAGGGTTGGGAGGCGTACGTTGGGAGCAGGGAGGGGGAAGTTGACCTCGTCTCCTATAGCTCAAGCGTTGAGTAAAGAGTCCAGGGTTGGGAGTCGAACATTGGGAGCAGGGAGGGGGAAGTTGACCTCGTCTCCTATAGCTCAAGCGTTGAGTAAAGAGTCCAGGGTTGGGAGGCGAATGTTGGGAGCAGGGAGGGGGAAGTTGACCTCGTCTCCTATAGCTCAAGCGTTGAGTAAAGAGTCCAGGGTTGGGAGTCGAACATTGGGAGCAGGGAGGGGGAAGTTGACCTCGTCTCCTATAGCTCAAGCATTGAGTAAAGAGTCCAGGGTTGGGAGGCGAACGTTGGGAGCAGGGAGGGGGAAGTTGACCTCGTCTCCTATAGCTCAAGCGTTGAGTAAAGAGTCCAGGGTTGGGAGTCAAACATTGGGAGCAGGGAGGGGGAAGTTGACCTCGTCTCCTATAGCTCAAGCGTTGAGTAAAGAGTCCAGGGTTGGGAGGCGAACGTTGGGAGCAGGGAGGGGGAAGTTGACATCATCTCCCATAGCTCAAGCATTGAGTAAAGAGTCCAGGGTTGGGAGGCGTACGTTGGGAGCAGGGAGGGGGAAGTTGACCTCGTCTCCTATAGCTCAAGCGTTGAGTAAAGAGTCCAAGGTTGGGAGTCGAACATTGGGAGCAGGGAGGGGGAAGTTGACCTCGTCTCCTATAGCTCAAGCGTTGAGTAAAGAGTCCAGGGTTGGGAGGCGAACGTTGGGAGCAGGGAGGGGGAAGTTGACCTCGTCTCCTATAGCTCAAGCGTTGAGTAAAGAGTCCAGGGTTGGGAGTCGAACATTGGGAGCAGGGAGGGGGAAGTTGACCTCGTCTCCCATAGCTCAAGCGTTGAGTAAAGAGTCCAGGGTTGGGAGGCGAACGTTGGGAGCAGGGAGGGGGAAGTTGACCTCGTCTCCTATAGCTCAAGCGTTGAGTAAAGAGTCCAGGGTTGGGAGTCAAACATTGGGAGCAGGGAGGGGGAAGTTGACCTCGTCTCCTATAGCTCAAGCGTTGAGTAAAGAGTCCAGGGTTGGGAGGCGAACGTTGGGAGCAGGGAGGGGGAAGTTGACCTCGTCTCCCATAGCTCAAGCGTTACGTAAAGAGTCCAGGGTTGGGAGGCGAACGTTGGGAGCAGGGAGGGGGAAGTTGACCTCGTCTCCTATAGCTCAAGCGTTGAGTAAAGAGTCCAGGGTTGGGAGGCGAACGTTGGGAGCAGGGAGGGGGAAGTTGACATCGTCTCCTATAGCTCAAGCGTTGAGTAAAGAGTCCAGGGTTGGGAGTCGTACGTTGGGAGCAGGGAGGGGGAAGTTGACCTCGTCTCCTACTGACAGATCTCATTCAGCTGGCCAACATCATCCTTCGGAGTCTCCTCTTGAGATCCGTGTTCAGGTAAATGATTATAAATCTCTCATTATAAATCACGATCTGATGTCAATGGGAGATGTGTAGGAAGGAAACGTTCTGACGAACAAATCTCCAGATAGTTTAGATTTGGCCCTGAACGGATAGCAACGGAACAGCTGAATGGAAAAGGAAAGGGGAAGACCTCGTCAGTTGTACAACTTCAACTGAAATGTGTCTTCCGGTAATTTAACCCCTCTGAATCAGAGAGGTGCGTAGGGGGGCTGCCTTAATCGACATCCACGTCTTCGGCGCCCGAGGAACATTGAATGGATCGCAACGGAACATCCGTACAAAAGTGATTCTGATGCGGTTGTCATAGAAACCTCCAGTTAATAGAACATGGATGAAGCCATGTCTTCTGGCTGTGTACTGCTCTCTAGAAATGATTCAACATTATTTATTGGGAGTAGAAAACAGTGGACTTTTAATATTTTTTGTTTTTCTCTCAATAATGTCTCTTCTCTTTTGTTTATCTCCTGTGTACAGGTTAAGAGTTGGAATGCGTGTTAAACCCGTCTCCTCTCATCCAATTAGCAGAATCCCCACCGCAGTCAGCAGCCAATCAGCAGCCATCAACACCCCACCTCTTCCTCTCTCACACACATCCTGTTGATCTGTCTATTGGGTACGTCCCAAATTACACCCTATCTCCCTAAGGGCTCCGGTCAAAAGTAGTGCACTATAAAGGGAATAGGGTGCTATTCGGGAGGTAGCCATCCTGTTGATGTGTGTGTCTGTGTGAGAAGAGGATGCATTAGGAGGTTTAAAGAGGGATGTTCCGGACTGGACGAGAGGAAAAACACTTGTTATCATAACCATTAGTCATCTGGTAAAACCCTCCACTGCTACTGCTACTGCACACACACACACGCGCGCGCGCGCACGCACGCACGCACACACGTGCACACGCACACACACGCACACACACACACACACACACAACTTTCTACCTGTTACCCTGCTCGATGGGAATGAGGGGACTGTGGAACCCTCTCTCCTCTCATACACAGACTTACTCACACACACGCACACACACACAGCTTTCTACCTGTTACCCTGCTCACTGCCCTGCTCGATGGGAATGAGGGGACTGTGGAACCCTCTCTCCTCTCATACACAGACTTACTCACACACACGCACACACACACAGCTTTCTACCTGTTACCCTGCTCACTGCCCTGCTCGATGGAATGAGGGGACTGTGGAACCCTCTCTCCTCTCATACAGACTTACTCACACACACGCACATTATCATAGACACACTCACACACACACACACTGTTTTTTATCTTTCTCACGCACGCTTGAAGACTGTGGCAGCACACACACACACACACGCAGGCACAATTGCACGCTCGCTCACACACACACACACACACACACACACACACACACACACACACACACACACACACACACACACACACACACAGTGTACTGAAAGGGCCCGGCCTCCGGCCTCTGGGTCTCCATAGCATGGCCAAGCATTCTCATTGTATTATAATCACAGCATCCTGTTTGTGAACTAGCGACATCACTTCCTACTTCCTGTCTGATAAAAAAACGCAGAACATGCCGGAGGAGGCCCACTGCTTTTCTCACGCATCTCTCCCTGAGATCGCAGATCTGAGTCACAAATGGCACTCAGGGCATTCAGGGCCTATACTCTGGTCAACAGTGGGGAATATCCCAGCTAATACATTGGGTTCCTTGGAAGTTGTGGGAACTTATGTGTTTGGTTTCACATTGTGGGAACGAAGAGATACGTTCTGGGAACGTCTATTTTTAGGTTCCATGGAGGTTCTGAGAACGTTTTATTCTGGTTCCAGGGAGGTTCTGAGAACGTTTTACTATGGTTCCAGGGAGGTTCTGAGAACGTTTTATTCTGGTTCCAGGGAGGTTCTGAGAACATTTTACTATGGTTCCAGGGAGGTTCTGAGAACGTTTTATTCTGGTTCCTTGAAAGTTTTCCTAGGAGGTTTTATTAATGCTCTGAAAATGGAAATGATAGATTATTTAGAGGTTTTTGAATAACTTCCTTAAAACGTTCACTGAATGTTTCAATAAGACTTTTTTGAGCTAACTTTTTTGAACTCCCAGCACAGACAGGACACTTGGACATTTCCTTAGGCATTAATCATGCAAACACATTTATTTTTTATTGTGACACGGCATCAGTGAGATTCAAACCGATAATCTTGTGTTCTCTATCCATGGAATTAAGTCTACTGCACCACCAGGATGGAGCTAGCATACCAGTTTTTTGACTCATACAAAGCTGTTCATTTTAGTCTATGCAAAACGGACTCCATTTCACAGGAAACATGCACTCATAAATTAAGATCAGGTGTGGCCAATTGCTTATTCCAGTTACTAATAAACATGAACCCATTAAGAAAATGACTGTAAAAACTGTTAAATCCCTGTGGATTGATGAGGAATTTAAAAATTGTATGGTTGAGAGGGATGAGGCAAAAGGAATGGCAAATAAGTCTGGCTGCACAACCGATTGGCAAACATATTACAAATTGAGAAATAATGTGACTAAACTGAACAAAAAGAAGAAGAAACTACACTATGAAACAAATATAAATGACAAAGAATGATAGTAAAAAGTTTTGTAGCACCTTCAATTTTGGGAAAAAAGGCATTGAATCAAGGTGGCTCATTCAACACAAAACCAACTGATATTGCCAAATACTTTAATATTTTTTTTATTGGCAAGATTAGCAAACGTAGGCATGACATGCCAGCAACAAACGCTGACACTACACATCCAAGTATATCTGACCAAATTATGAAAGAGAGGCATTTCAAATTTTGCATTCCGTAAAATGAGTGTGGAAGAGGTGAACATTTTTTTGTTGTCTATCAACAATGACAGGCCACTGAGGTCTGACAATTTGGATGGAAAATTACTGAGGATAATAGTGGATGAAATTGCCACATCTTCAATTTAAGCGTACTAGAAAGTGTGTGCCCTCAGGCCTGGAGGGAAGCTAAAGTCATTCCGCTACCTAAGAATAGTAAAGCGCTGTTTACTGGCTCAAATAGCCGACCAATCACCCTGTTAACAACCCTTAGTAAACTTTTTGAAAATATTGTGTTTGACCAGATCCAATGCTATTTTACAGTAAACAAATTGACAACAAACTTTCAGCACGCTTATAAGGAAGGACATTCAACAAGCACAGCACTTACACAAATGACTGATGATTGGCTGAGAGAAATTGATGATAAAAAAATTGTGGGAGGTGTTTTGTTAGACTTCAGTGCGGCTTTCGACATTATCGATCATAGTCTGCTGATGGAAAAACATGTGTCATGGCTTTACACCCCCTGCTATATTGTGGATAAAGAGTTACCTGTCTAACAGAACACAGAGGGTATTCTTCAATGGAAGCCTCTCCAAAATACTCCAGGTAGAATCAGGAAATCCCCAGGGCAGCTGTCTAGGCCCCTTACTTTTTTCAATCTTTACTAATGACATGCCACTGGCTTTGAGTAAAGTAATATCTATGTGTGAGGAAGACTCAACACTATATACAGTTGAAGTCGGAAGTTTACATACACTTAGCTTGGTTTTTCAACCACTCCACAAATTTCTTGTTAACAAACTATAATTTTGGCAAGTCGGTTAGGACATCGACTTTGTGCATGACACAAGTAATTTTTCCAACAATTGTTTACAGACAATTATAACTGATTATTTCAGTTATAATTCACTGTATCACAATTCCAGTGGGTCATAAGTTTACATACACTAAGTTGACTGTGCCTTTAAACAACTTGGAAAATTCCAGAAAATGATGACATGGCGTTAGAAGCTTCTGATAGGCTAATTGACAACCTTTGAGTAATTGGAGGTGCACCTGTGGATGTATTTCAAGGCCTACCTTCAACCTCAGTGCCTCTTTGCTTGACATCATGGGAAAATCTGAAGAAATCAGCCAAGACCTCAGGAAGGAAGAAGCCAACCTCCATAAAAAAGCCAGACTACGGTTTGCATCTGCACATGGGGACAAAGATCGTACTTTTTGGAGAAATGTCCTCTGGTCTGATGAAACAAAAATAGCACTG
This sequence comes from Salvelinus namaycush, assembly GCF_016432855.1. Classification (NCBI taxonomy): domain Eukaryota; kingdom Metazoa; phylum Chordata; class Actinopteri; order Salmoniformes; family Salmonidae; genus Salvelinus; species Salvelinus namaycush. The sequence goes on from NW_024058967.1 coordinate 12,712, forward strand.
TTTGGGCATAATGACCATCAACATGTTTGGAGAAAAAAGGGGGAGGCTTGCAAGCCGAAGAACACCATCCCAACCATGAAGCACGGGGGTGGCAGCATCATGTTGTGGGGGTGCTTTGCTGCCAGAGGGACTGGTGCAGTTCACAAAATAGATGGCATCATGAGGCAGGACAATTATGTGGATATATTGAAGCAACATCTCAAGACATCAGTCAGGAAGTTAAAGCTTGGTCGCGAATGGGTCTTCCGAATGGACAATGACCCCAAGCATACTTCCAAAGTTGTGGAAAAATGGCTTAAGGACAACAAAGTCAATGTTATTGGAGTGGCCATTTCAAATCCCATAGAAAATATGTGGGCAGAACTGAGAAAGTGTGTGCGAGCAAGGAGGCCTAGAAACCTGACTCAGTTACACCAGCTCTGTCAGGAGGAATGGGCCAAAATTCACCCAACTTATTGTGGGAAGCTTGTGGAAGGCTACCCAAAACTTTTAACCCAGTTTAAACAATTAAAAGCAATGCTACCAAATACTAATTGAGTATATGTAAACTTCTGACCCACTGGGAATGTGATGAAATAAATAAAAGCTGAAATAAATCATTCTCTCTACTATTATTCTGACATTTCACATTCTTAAAATAAAGTGGTGATCCTAACTGACCTAAGAGAGGGAATTTTTACTGGGATTAAATGTCAGGAATTGTGAAAAACAGCTTAAATGTATTTGGCTAAGGTGGATGTAAACTTCCAACTTCAACTTTATATCAGCTACTGCAGCAACTGAATGACTGCAACACTTATCAAAGAGCTGCAGTTAGTTTCAGAGTCGGTGGCAAGGAATAAGTTCATCTTAAATATTTCTAAAACTAAAAACATTGTATCTGGGACAAACCATTCACTAAACCCTAAACCTCAACAAAATCTTGTAATAAATAATGTGGAAATTGAGCAAGTTGAGATGACTAAACTGCTTGGAGTAACTCTGACATGGTCAAAACATATTGATACAACAGTAGCTAAGATGGGGAGAAGTCTGTCTATAATAAAGCGCAGCTCTACCTTCTTAACAGCACCATCAACAAGGCAGGTCCTACAGGCCCTAGTTTCTACCTTCTTAACAGCACCATCAACAAGGCAGGTCCTACAGGCCCTAGTTTTGTTGCACCTGGACTACTGTTGAGTCGTGTGGTCAGGTGCCAGAAAGAGGAACTTAGGAAAATTGCAATTGGCTCAGAACAGGGCAGCAAGGCTGGCCCTTGGATGTACACAGAGAGCTAACATTAATAATATGCATGTCAATCTCTCATGGCTCAAAGTGACGGAGAGATTGACTTCATCACTACTTGTATTTATGAGAGGTATTGACATGTTGAACGCACAGAGCTGTCTGTTTGAGCTGCTGGCGCACAGCTCAGACACCCATTCATACCCCACAAGACATGCCACCAGAGGTCTCTTCACAGTCCCCAAGTCCAGAACAGACTATGGGAGGCGCACAGTACTACATAGAGCCATGACTACATGGAACTCTATTCAACATCAGGTAACTGATGCAGCAGTAGAATCCGATTTAAAAAACAGATAAAAATACACCTTATTGAACAGCGGGGACTGTGAAGCAACACAAACACAGACATAGACGATAACATGCACACTATACGCACACATACACATGGATTTAGTACTGTAGATATGTGGTAATGGTGGAGTAGGGGCCTGAGGGCACACAGTGTGTTGTGAAATCCGTGATTGTATTGTTATGTTTTAAAAATGGTATAAACTGCTTTAATATCGCAGGGACTAATGGGGATCCATAATAAACCCCAGGAAGAGTAGCTGCTGCCTTGGCAGGAACTAATGGGGATCCATAATAAACCCCAGGAAGAGTAGCTGCTGCCTTGGCAGGAACTAATGGGGATCCATAATAAACCCCAGGAAGAGTAGCTGCTGCCTTGACAGGAACTAATGGGGATCCATAATAAACCCCACGAAGAGTAGCTGCTGCCTTGACAGGAACTAATGGGGATCCATAATAAACCCCAGGAAGAGTAGCTGCTGCCTTGGCAGGAACTAATGGGGATCCATAATAAACCCCAGGAAGAGTAGCTGCTGCCTTGGCAGGAACTAATGGGGATCCATAATAAACCCCAGGAAGAGTAGCTGCTGCCTTGACAGGAACTAATGGGGATCCATAATAAACCCCACGAAGAGTAGCTGCTGCCTTGACAGGAACTAATGGGGATCCATAATAAACCCCATGAAGAGTAGCTGCTGCCTTGGCAGGAACTAATGGGGATCCATAATAAACACAAATACAAATTAGTGGGCATGGCCAACACACCTGAACACAATTAACAAGATATAGGATAAAGAGAGTTTTGTTGATTCTGAGAACGGAATGTATATGTTTTTATAACATTCTTAGAACGTTCTCTAAACGTTTAAGTTTTCTTGTGGTTTTAATCATCACAATAATATTTCTCATTAAAACTGTATGTGTATATGGAGTTAAGGGCAAGTCGTGCTCCTCTGTTTTGAGCCAGCTGCAGCTTTGCTAGTTTTTTTTTTTGCTGCACTTGACCATTTTACCGGACAGTAATCAAGACGGGACAAAACCAGACCCTGAACAACTAGTACAGCTGATTGTTGTGTAAAAAAAACACATCATATATTTTATAACAGACATACCCCTCCCCATCTTCACAACAACTTTATCAATATGACTTGACCATGGTAATTGATCATCCAATGTTATACCTAAGAGTTTAGCTTCCTCAACTTGCTCAATGGTTTAGGTTTTCTGAACAATTTGAGAAGATGACTTTAAATAGAATCATGAAACCTGTCAGAAACTTTATGCTGAAGTGAAGAAATTCCCACAGAAAAACACTGTTTCTTAACGTTCTCTGAACTCGTTGATAACATTCCAACGTTCCTAGAACGTTACCAACATTTAAATTAAATGTAACCACGTTTCAACTTTTAGGAAACGTTCTGTTAAAGTAATGAACTACCGAGAAAATAACGTTATTTTGTCAAGTTCCTTTAAATGTGCCAAAGCCAAGCTTGTTGTAACGGCGTTCCTCCTCCTCTTCATCCGAAAAGGAGGAGTAGTGATTCGACCAAAATGCAGCGTGGTGATATGACATAATGATTTATTAAACAAGACTAAGACGAAACGAAATACACTTGATAAACTACAAAACAAATAAACGCAGTCAACAGACCTGAACAAACGAACTTACATGACACGAAGAACGCACGAACAGGAAAATAGACTACACAAAAACCGAACGAACAAACATACCGAAACAGTCCCGTTTGGCGCAACATACACAGACACGGAAGACAACCACCCACAACAATCAATGTGAAAACACCTACCTTAATATGGCTCTCAATCAGAGGAAATGAAAACCACCTGCCTCTAATTGAGAGCCATATCAGGTCACCCTTAAACCAACATAGAAACACATAACATAGACTACCCACCCAAACTCACGCCCTGACCGTCAAACACATACAAAATAACAGAAAACAGGTCAGGAACGTGACATAACCCCCCCCTCAAGGTGCGTACTCCGAACGCACCACCAAAAGTCTAGGGGAGGGTCTGGGTGGGCGTCTGACCACGGTGGTGGCTCAGGCTCTGGGCGAGGTCCCCACCCCACCATAGTCAATCCCAGTTTACGTCTCTCCCTTAGAATGACCACCCTCATATTACACCCACTTAATTTTAATGGTAACCTTAAGATAAGAGGCAGCACCGGGACAAGGGGCAGCACCGGGATAAGGTAGCTCAGGACAGAGAGATAGCTCAGGACAGAGAGGTAAGTCAGGATAGAGAGGTAGCTCAGGATAGAGGGGCAACTCCGGACTGAAGGGCAGCTCCGGACAGAGAGACAGCTCTGGACTGAGGGGCAGTTCTGGATAAGTGGCAGCTCTGGGCTGAGGGGCAGCTCATGACTGGCTGACGGCTCTGGACGCTCATGGCTAGCTGACGGCTCTGGACGCTCATGGCTGGCTGACGGCTCTGGACGCTCATGGCTCGCTGACGGCTCTGGACGCTCATGGCTGGCTGACGGCTCTGGACGCTCATGGCTGGCTGACGGCTCTGGACGCTCATGGCTGGCTGACGGCTCTGGACGCTCATGGCTCGCTGACGGCTCTGGACGCTCATGGCTGGCTGACAGCTCTGGACGCTCATGGCTGGCTGACGGCTCTGGACGCTCATGGCTGGCTGACGGCTCTGGACGCTCATGGCTGGCTGACGGCTCTGGACGCTCATGGCTGGCTGACGGCTCTGGACGCTCATGGCTGGCTGACGGCTCTGGACGCTCATGGCTGGCTGGCGGCTCTGGCAGATCCTGTCTGGTTGGCGGCTCTGGCAGATCCTGTCTGGTTGGCGGCTCTGGCAGATCCTGTCTGGTTGGCGGCTCTGGCAGATCCTGTCTGGTTGGCGGCTCTGGCAGATCCTGTCTGGTTGGCGGCTCTGGCAGATCCTGTCTGGTTGGCGGCTCTGGCAGATCCTGTCTGGTTGGCGGCTCTGGCAGATCCTGACTGACGAATGGCTCTAGCGGCTCCTGACTGACTAACGGCTCTGACGGCTCGGGACAAACGGGCGGCTCTAATGGCTCGGGACAGACGGATGGCTCAGACGGCACTGGGCAGACGGATGGCTCAGATGGCGCTGGGGAGACGGATGGCTCAGATGGCGCTGGGGAGACGGATGGCTCAGATGGCGCTGGGGAGACGGATGGCTCAGATGGCGCTGGGCAGACGGATGGCTCAGATGGCGCTGGGCAGACGGATGGCTCTGGCCGGATGAGGCGCACTGTAGGCCTGGTGCGTGGTGCCGGAACTGGAGGCACCGGGCTAAGGACACGCACCTTCAGGCTAGTGCGGGGAGCAGGGACAGGGCACACTGGATTCTCAAAACGCACTATGGACATGGTGCGTGGTACCGGCACTGGTGGCACCGGGCTGAGGGCACGCACATCAGGACGAGTACGGGGAGAAGGAACAGTGTGTACAGGGCTCTGGAGACGCACAGGTGGCTTAGTGCGTGGTGCCGGAACTGGAGGCACTGGACTGGAGACACGCACCATAGGGAGAGTGCGTGGAGGAGGAATAGGGCTCTGGAAACGCACTGGAAGCCTGGTGCGTGGAGTAGGCACTGGTGGTACTGGGCTGGGGCGGGGAGGTGGCGCCGGAAATACCGGACCGTGCAGGCGTACTGGTTCCCTTGAGCACTGAGCCTGCCCAACCTTACCTGGTTGAATGCTCCCCGTCGCCCGACCAGTGCGGGGAGGTGGAATAACCCGCACCGGGCTATGTAGGCGAACCGGGGACACCATGCGTAAGGCTGGTGCCATGTAAGCCGGCCCGAGGAGACGTACTGGTGGCCAGATATGTAGGGCCGGCTTCATGACATCCGGCTCAACGCTCAATCTAGCCCTACCAGTGCGGGGAGGTGGAATAACCCGCACCGGGCTATGCACACGTACAGGAGACACCGTGCGCTCTACTGCGTAACACGGTGTCTGCCCGTACTCCCGCTCTCCATGGTTAGCCTGGGAAGTGGGCGCAGGTCTCCTACCTGCCCTTGGCCCACTACCTCTTAGCCCCCCCCAAGAAATTTTTGGGTAGTACTCACGGGCTTTTCGGGCTTCGCCGGTTCCTCTCTCCGGTTTCCTCCGCTCTCCGAGCTGCCTCCAGCTGTTCCCATGGGAGGCGATCCTTACCAGCCAGAATCTCCTCCCATGTGTAGCAACCCTTGCCGTCCAAAATATCCTCCCATGTCCATTCCTCCTTCTTGCGCTGTCCCTTCCTCCCGTTACACCGCTGCTTGATCTTTTGTTGGTGGGTGGTTCTGTAACGGCGTTCCTCCTCCTCTTCATCCGAAAAGGAGGAGTAGTGATTCGACCAAAATGCAGCGTGGTGATATGACATAATGATTTATTAAACAAGACTAAGACGAAACGAAATACACTTGATAAACTACAAAACAAATAAACGCAGTCAACAGACCTGAACAAACGAACTTACATGACACGAAGAACGCACGAACAGGAAAATAGACTACACAAAAACCGAACGAACAAACATACCGAAACAGTCCCGTGTGGCGCAACATACACAGACACGGAAGACAACCACCCACAACAATCAATGTGAAAACACCTACCTTAAAATATGGCTCTCAATCAGAGGAAATGAAAACCACCTGCCTCTAATTGAGAGCCATATCAGGTCACCCTTAAACCAACATAGAAACACATAACATAGACTACCCACCCAAACTCACGCCCTGACCGTCAAACACATACAAAATAACAGAAAACCGGTCAGGAACGTGACACTTGTATCCTGCACTATTCCCAGAACATTGTGGGAAGGTTGTTGCAAAATAAGCATAACATAACCACCCTGTCACCAAGCTTTAAGAAACATATTGTTCTCAGAACGTTATGTGCTAGGGCTCCATTTGAGATGCCCCCTGCACGTTGCCTGGACGTTGCCTGCACGTTGCCTGGACGTTGCCTGGACGTTGCCTGGACGTCTGGGCTTTTCAGCACACACTGTGATCTGCCCTGTACTCTGCTGCACGTTGCCTGGACGTCTGGGCTTTTCAGCACACACTGTGATCTGTCCTGTACTCTGCTGGCGTTGTGTGGATATCTGGGCTTGGGTGGATATCTGGGCTTTTCAGCACACACTGTGATCTGTGATCTGCCCTGTACTCTGCTGGCATTGCGTGGATATCTGGGCTTTTCAGCACACACTGTGATCTGTCCTGTACTCTGCTGGCGTTGTGTGGATATCTGGGCTTTTCAGCACACACTGTGATCTGTCCTGTACTCTGCTGGCATTGCGTGGATATCTGGGCTTTTCAGCACACACTGTGATCTGTCCTGTACTCTGCTGGCATTGCGTGGATATCTGGGCTTTTCAGCACACACTGTGATCTGCCCTGTACTCTGCTGGCGCTGTGTGGATATCTGGGCTTTTCAGCACACACTGTGATCTGTCCTGTACTCTGCTGGCGTTGTGTGGATATCTGGGCTTTTCAGCACACACTGTGATCTGCCCTGTACTCTGCTGGCGTTGTGTGGATATCTGGGCTTTTCAGCACACACTGTGATCTGTCCTGTACTCTGCTGGCATTGCGTGGATATCTGGGCTTTTCAGCACACACTGTGATCTGTCCTGTACTCTGCTGGCGTTGTGTGGATATCTGGGCTTGGGTGGATATCTGGGCTTTTCAGCACACACTGTGATCTGTGATCTGCCCTGTACTCTGCTGGCATTGCGTGGATGTCCTGGCTTGGATGGATATCTGGGCTTTTCAGCACACACTGTGATCTGTGATCTGCCCTGTACTCTGCTGGCATTGCGTGGATGCCCGGTGCTTTTCAGGAAACAACGGCCAAACAAGTACAGCAGAGGGAAACAAACGTTCCTAATCAACTGTATTTGTTCTGTTTAGGGAAAGAGGGAAATCTGTGTGTTGATGTTATGGGTTGGGAAAGAGGAAACAGATTGTTGACTATCTCCTTCTCCATCTCCAGGGTCAGGGATTAACTGATTACATGTAATCAATTGCATTCAATCTGGAGAGAGGAAAAAACTCTCACCGTAATCAGTTGCATTACCAGCAAAAATATTTTCTATCAGATTACACAAACTCAATGATTACTTCACCAATCAGAGACCACTATGATGACACACCACATGATAACCACCAATCAGAGACCACTATGAAGACACACCAAATGATGACCACCAATCAGAGACCACTATGATGACACACCAAATGATGACCACCAATCAGAGACCACTATGACGACACACCAAATGATGATCACCAATCAGAGACCACTATGACGACACACCAAATGATGACCACCAATCAGAGACCACTATGACGACACACCAAATGATGACCGCCAATCAGAGACCACTATGACGACACACCAAATGATGATCACCAATCAGAGACCACTATGACGACACACCAAATGATGACCACCAATCAGAGACCACTATGATGACACACCAAATGATGATCACCAATCAGAGACCACTATGACGACACACCAAATGATGACCACCAATCAGAGACCACTATGATGACACACCAAATGATGACCACCAATCAGAGACCACTATGACGACACATCAAATGATGACCACCAATCAGAGACCACTATGATGACACACCAAATGATTACCACCAATCAGAGACCACTATGATGACACACCAAATGCGTTTGATGGATCCATTTAGTCTTCTTCTAACGCCTCTTAAGGGGGAAAGTAAAAAGTAATCAGATTACATTACTGAGTTTGAGGCATCCAAAAGTTACATTACTGATTACATTTGTTTACACGTAACTAGTAACGGATTACATTTAGAAAGTAACATACCCTACCCAACCCAACCCTGTCCATTTCTACATCTACATTTGAGTCATTTAGCAGACGCTCTTAACCAGAGCAATTTACAGGAGCAATTAGGGTGAAGTGCCTTGCTCAAGGGCACATGGACAGAGTTTTCCCCTAGTCGGCCCGGTCACGGTAATAAGACAATGGTTTTACACAACATTTCTTCCAACAATAGCCAACCAACACAGAACAAAAATGTGGATAACAAGCTTCGAAAACAGAGGAAGAATGTTTTTTTTTTTTTTAAAGCTTGACTGTATAGCTTCAAATTCTTTACTGTAATTGAGTTGTGCAGGCAGAGCCTTCTCTTCTGCATCTGGCCACAGTTCTCAGTCTGTGGTTGTAGTTTTCACTCATTACCACTAGGTGTCACTAAACAGCTCCTTTTACCATCAGTCGCCGTGGCCAGGGACAATCTCAGTGCCCCATCCAGTACAGGGATGGACATGATGATCTGACAGGCATCCATTGGGCAAGTCAGGAGTGTTTTTGGTGGCCCGAAGATTACGATCATGTGACCAGAAAAGTTGATGTATTTTTTTCCCCACCTAAACACAGTGGATGAACCAGAAAGACCAGACAAGTGGAATTCTTTGGATTTTGGTTATCAGCAAAAAAAAACAAAAAAAAACCTGCCCAATGGATTAAGCTCCGAGCAGGCAGAATTTGCATGACTGCTTAGGTCACTTGCCCTGGGCCATAGAGCAACTCTTAATGCCGATCCCTGCAGGAGCTCCGGGGCATGGCAGTAGGTGTTTTATAGGCCTATGCCAGTATTGCAATCAAATACTTTAAATAAAAGCTTGTGTTCATTTAGAAACACAAGTATATTACAGTTGCCTCTTGATTGTACTGTATTTGCAACTACAGGAAATAATGATAACACTCAAGAGTTCTATTTCCTATAAGACGCTATTACTGAGAAACACCATTCAGGGATATTATATACAGTTGAAGTTGGAAGTGTACATACACCTCAGCCAAATACATTTAAACTCAGTTTTTCACAATTCCTGACATTTAATCCTAGTAAAAATTCCCTGTCTTAGGTCAGTTAGGATCACCACTTTATTTTAAGAATGTGAAATGTCAGAATAATAGTAGAGAGAATGATTTATTTCAGATTGTATTACTTTCATCACATTCCCAGTGGGTCAGAAGTTTACATACACTCAATTAGTATTTGGTAGCATTGCCTATAAATTGTTTAATTTGGATCAAACGTTTCAGGAAGCCTTCCACAAGCTTCCCACAATAAGTTGGGTGAATTTTGGCCCATTCCTCCTGACAGAGCTGGTGTAACTGAGTCAGGTTTGTTGGCCTCCTTGCTCGCACACACTTTTTCAGTTCTGCCCACAAATTTTCTGTAGGATTGAGGTCAGGGCTTTGTGATGGCCAATCCAATAACCTGACTTTGTTGTCCTTAAGCCATTTTGCCACAACTTTGGAAGTATGCTTGGGGTCATTGTCCATTTGGAAGACCCATTTGCGACCAAGCTTTAACTTCCTGACTGATGTCTTGAGATGTTGCTTCAATAAATCCACATAATTTTCCTGCCTCATGATGCCATCTGTTTTGTGAAGTGTACCACTCCCCCCTGCAGCAAAGCACCCCCACAACATGATGCTGCCACCCCCGTGCTTCTCGGTTGTGATGGTGTTCTTTGGCTTGCAAGCCTCCCCCTTTTCCTCCGAAATTTAACGATGGTCATTATGGCCAAACAGATCTATTTTTGTTTCATCAGACCAGAGGACATTTCTCCAAAAAGTTTGCAGTTGCAAACCGTAGTCTGGCTTTTTTTATGGTGGTTTTGGACCAGTGGCTTCTTCCTTGCTGAGCGGCTTTTCAGGTTAGGTCGATATAGGACTTGTTTTACTGTGGATATAGATACTTCTTCACAAGGTCCTTTGCTGTTGTTCTGGGATTGGTTTGCACTTTTTGCACCAAAATGCGTTCATCTCTAGGAGACAGACCTGAGCGGCATGACGGCTACATGGTCCCATGGTGTTTATACTTGCGTACTATTGTTTGTACAGATGAATGTGGTACCTTCAGGCGTTTGGAAATTGCTCCCAAGGATGAACCAGATTTGTGGAGGTCTACAATTTTTTTCTGAGGTTTTGGCTGTTTTCTTTTGATTTTCCCATGATGTCAAGCAAATAGGCACTGAGTTTGAAAGTAGACCTTGAAATACATCCACAGGTACACCTCCAATTGACTCAAATTATGTCAATTAGTCTATCAGAAGCTTCTAAAGCCATGACATAATTTTCTGGAATTTTCCAAGCTGTTTAAAGGCACAGTCAACTTAGTGTATGTAAACTTCTGACCCACTTGAATTGTGATACAGTGATTTATAACTGAAATAATCTGTCTGTAAACAATTGTTGGAAAAATTACTTGTGTCATGCACAAAGTAGATGTCCTAACCAACTTGCCAAAACTATAGTATGTTAACAAGACATTTGTGGAGTGGTTGAAAAACGAGTTTTAATGACTCCAACATAAGTGTATGTAAACTTCCGACTTCAACTGTATATAAGAGACTTTTACTGAGAAACACCAAACAGAGATATTATATGTAAACACATTAGGTGAGGTCCGCTGGATTCTTGATTAACTTTGGTCCTGTACCCTCTGATCCCCACCCTACCCTACTGACCCATGACCTTGACCCAGCAGATAATGTTTTGGTCAGACACCTAAAGGAGACAGCAATTGCTGCCTTTTCTGGTTTGGGGTGGTCAGGTGTTGTTGTCCTTCGTTCTTCCAGTGGGTCACCACCAGTATTCCAGTGGGTCACCACCAGTATTCCAGTGTGTCACCACCAGTATTCCAGTGGGTCACCACCAGTATTCCAGTGGGTCACCACCAGTATTCTAGTGGGTCACCACCAGTATAACAGTGGGTCACCACCAGTATTCCAGTGGGTCACCACCAGTATTCCAGTGGGTCACCATCAGTATTCCAGTGGGTCACCACCAGTATTCCAGTGGGTCACCACCAGTATAACAGTGGGTCACCACCAGTATAACAGTGTGTCACCACCAGTATTCTAGTGGGTCACCATCAGTATTCCAGTGGGTCACCACCAGTATTCCAGTGGGTCACCACCAGTATTCTAGTGGGTCACCACCAGTATTCCAGTGGGTCACCACCAGTATTCCAGTGGGTCACCACCAGTATTCCAGTGGGTCACCATCAGTATTCCAGTGTGTCACCACCAGTATTCCAGTGGGTCACCATCAATATTCCAGTGGGACACCACCAGTATTCCAGTGGGTCACCATCAGTATTCCAGTGGGTCACCACCAGTATTCCAGTGGGTCACCACCAGTATTCCAGTGGGTCACCACCAGTATTCCAGTGGGTCACCACCAGTATTCCAGTGGGTCACCACCAGTATAACAGTGGGTCACCACCAGTATAACAGTGTGTCACCACCAGTATTCTAGTGGGTCACCACCAGTATTCCAGTGGGTCACCACCAGTATTCCAGTGGGTCACCATCAGTATTCCAGTGGGTCACCACCAGTATAACAGTGGGTCACCACCAGTATAACAGTGTGTCACCACCAGTATAACAGTGGGACACCACCAGTATTCCAGGGGGTCACCACCAGTATTCCAGTGGGTCACCATCAGTATTCCAGTGGGTCACCACCAGTATAACAGTGGGTCACCACCAGTATTCCAGTGGGTCACCACCAGTATAACAGTGGGTCACCACCAGTATTCCAGTGGGTCACCACCAGTATAACAGTGGGTCACCACCAGTATAACAGTGTGTCACCACCATTATAACAGTGGGACACCACCAGTATTCCAGTGTGTCACCACCAGTATTCCAGTGGGTCACCACCAGTATAACAGTGGGTCACCATCAGTATTCCAGTGGGTCACCACCAGTATAACAGTGGGACACCACCAGTATTCCAGTGTGTCACCACCAGTATTCCAGTGGGTCACCATCAGTATTCCAGTGGGTCACCACCAGTATTCCAGGGGGTCACCACCAGTATTCCAGGGGGTCACCACCAGTATTCCAGTGGGTCACCACCAGTATTCCAGTGGGTCACCATCAGTATTCCAGTGTGTCACCACCAGTATTCCAGTGGGTCACCACCAGTATTCCAGCGGGTCACCATCAGTATTCCAGTGGGTCACCATCAGTATTCCAGTGGGTCACCACCAGTATTCCAGTGGGTCACCACCAGTATTCCAGTGGGTCACCATCAGTATTCCAGTGTGTCACCACCAGTATTCCAGTGTGTCACCACCAGTATTCCAGTGGGTCACCACCAGTATTCCAGTGGGTCACCACCAGTATTCCAGGGGGTCACCACCAGTATTCCAGGGGGTCACCACCAGTATTCCAGTGTGTCACCACCAGTATACCAGCGGGTCACCACCAGTATTCCAGTGGGTCACCACCAGTATTCCAGGGGGTCACCACCAGTATTCCAGTGGGTCACCATCAGTATTCCAGTGGGTCACCACCAGTATAACAGTGGGTCACCACCAGTATTCCAGTGGGTCACCACCAGTATAACAGTGGGTCACCACCAGTATTCCAGTGGGTCACCACCAGTATAACAGTGGGTCACCACCAGTATAACAGTGTGTCACCACCATTATAACAGTGGGACACCACCAGTATTCCAGTGTGTCACCACCAGTATTCCAGAGGGTCACCACCAGTATAACAGTGGGTCACCATCAGTATTCCAGTGGGTCACCACCAGTATAACAGTGGGACACCACCAGTATTCCAGTGTGTCACCACCAGTATTCCAGTGGGTCACCATCAGTATTCCAGTGGGTCACCACCAGTATTCCAGGGGGTCACCACCAGTATTCCAGGGGGTCACCACCAGTATTCCAGTGGGTCACCACCAGTATTCCAGTGGGTCACCATCAGTATTCCAGTGTGTCACCACCAGTATTCCAGTGGGTCACCACCAGTATTCCAGCGGGTCACCATCAGTATTCCAGTGGGTCACCATCAGTATTCCAGTGGGTCACCACCAGTATTCCAGTGGGTCACCACCAGTATTCCAGTGGGTCACCATCAGTATTCCAGTGTGTCACCACCAGTATTCCAGTGTGTCACCACCAGTATTCCAGTGGGTCACCACCAGTATTCCAGTGGGTCACCACCAGTATTCCAGGGGGTCACCACCAGTATTCCAGGGGGTCACCACCAGTATTCCAGTGTGTCACCACCAGTATACCAGCGGGTCACCACCAGTATTCCAGTGGGTCACCACCAGTATTCCAGTGGGTCACCACCAGTATTCCAGCGGGTCACCACCAGTATAACAGTGGGACACCACCAGTATAACAGTGTGTCACCACCAGTATTCCAGCGGGTCACCACCAGTATTCCAGTGGGACACCACCAGTATTCCAGTGGGTCACCATCAGTATTCCAGTGTGTCACCACCAGTATTCCAGTGGGTCACCACCAGTATAACAGTGGGTCACCACCAGTATTCCAGTGGGTCACCACCAGTATTCCAGTGGGTCACCACCAGTATAACAGTGTGTCATCACCAGTATAACAGTGGGTCACCACCAGTATAATAGTGTGTCACCACCAGTATTCCAGTGGGTCACCATCAATATTCCAGTGGGTCACCACCAGTATTCCAGTGGGTCACTACCAGTATTCCAGTGGGTCACCACCAGTATTCCAGTGGGTCACCATCAGTATTCCAGTGGGTCACCACCAGTATAACAGTGGGTCACCACCAGTATAACAGTGTGTCACCACCAGTATAACAGTGGGACACCACCAGTATTCCAGTGGGTCACTACCAGTATTCCAGTGGGTCACCACCAGTATTCCAGTGGGTCACCACCAGTATAACAGTGGGTCACCACCAGTATAACAGTGTGTCACCACCAGTATTCCAGCGGGTCACCACCAGTATTCCAGTGGGACACCACCAGTATTCCAGTGGGTCACCATCAGTATTCCAGTGTGTCACCACCAGTATTCCAGTGGGTCACCATCAATATTCCAGTGGGACACCACCAGTATTCCAGTGGGTCACCATCAGTATTCCAGTGGGTCACCACCAGTATTCCAGTGGGTCACCACCAGTATTCCAGTGGGTCACCACCAGTATTCCAGTGGGTCACCACCAGTATTCCAGTGGGTCACCACCAGTATAACAGTGGGTCACCACCAGTATAACAGTGTGTCACCACCAGTATTCTAGTGGGTCACCACCAGTATTCCAGTGGGTCACCACCAGTATTCCAGTGGGTCACCATCAGTATTCCAGTGGGTCACCACCAGTATAACAGTGGGTCACCACCAGTATAACAGTGTGTCACCACCAGTATAACAGTGGGACACCACCAGTATTCCAGGGGGTCACCACCAGTATTCCAGTGGGTCACCATCAGTATTCCAGTGGGTCACCACCAGTATTCCAGTGGGTCACCACCAGTATAACAGTGGGTCACCACCAGTATTCCAGTGGGTCACCACCAGTATAACAGTGGGTCACCACCAGTATAACAGTGTGTCACCACCATTATAACAGTGGGACACCACCAGTATTCCAGTGTGTCACCACCAGTATTCCAGTGGGTCACCACCAGTATAACAGTGGGTCACCATCAGTATTCCAGTGGGTCACCACCAGTATAACAGTGGGACACCACCAGTATTCCAGTGTGTCACCACCAGTATTCCAGTGGGTCACCATCAGTATTCCAGTGGGTCACCACCAGTATTCCAGGGGGTCACCACCAGTATTCCAGGGGGTCACCACCAGTATTCCAGTGGGTCACCACCAGTATTCCAGTGGGTCACCATCAGTATTCCAGTGTGTCACCACCAGTATTCCAGTGGGTCACCACCAGTATTCCAGCGGGTCACCATCAGTATTCCAGTGGGTCACCATCAGTATTCCAGTGGGTCACCACCAGTATTCCAGTGGGTCACCACCAGTATTCCAGTGGGTCACCATCAGTATTCCAGTGTGTCACCACCAGTATTCCAGTGTGTCACCACCAGTATTCCAGTGGGTCACCACCAGTATTCCAGTGGGTCACCACCAGTATTCCAGGGGGTCACCACCAGTATTCCAGGGGGTCACCACCAGTATTCCAGTGTGTCACCACCAGTATACCAGCGGGTCACCACCAGTATTCCAGTGGGTCACCACCAGTATTCCAGGGGGTCACCACCAGTATTCCAGTGGGTCACCATCAGTATTCCAGTGGGTCACCACCAGTATAACAGTGGGTCACCACCAGTATTCCAGTGGGTCACCACCAGTATAACAGTGGGTCACCACCAGTATTCCAGTGGGTCACCACCAGTATAACAGTGGGTCACCACCAGTATAACAGTGTGTCACCACCATTATAACAGTGGGACACCACCAGTATTCCAGTGTGTCACCACCAGTATTCCAGTGGGTCACCACCAGTATAACAGTGGGTCACCATCAGTATTCCAGTGGGTCACCACCAGTATAACAGTGGGACACCACCAGTATTCCAGTGGGTCACCACCAGTATTCCAGTGGGTCACCATCAGTATTCCAGTGGGTCACCACCAGTATTCCAGGGGGTCACCACCAGTATTCCAGGGGGTCACCACCAGTATTCCAGTGGGTCACCACCAGTATTCCAGTGGGTCACCATCAGTATTCCAGTGTGTCACCACCAGTATTCCAGTGGGTCACCACCAGTATTCCAGCGGGTCACCATCAGTATTCCAGTGGGTCACCATCAGTATTCCAGTGGGTCACCACCAGTATTCCAGTGGGTCACCACCAGTATTCCAGTGGGTCACCATCAGTATTCCAGTGTGTCACCACCAGTATTCCAGTGTGTCACCACCAGTATTCCAGTGGGTCACCACCAGTATTCCAGTGGGTCACCACCAGTATTCCAGGGGGTCACCACCAGTATTCCAGGGGGTCACCACCAGTATTCCAGTGTGTCACCACCAGTATACCAGCGGGTCACCACCAGTATTCCAGTGGGTCACCACCAGTATTCCAGTGGGTCACCACCAGTATTCCAGCGGGTCACCACCAGTATAACAGTGGGACACCACCAGTATAACAGTGTGTCACCACCAGTATTCCAGCGGGTCACCACCAGTATTCCAGTGGGACACCACCAGTATTCCAGTGGGTCACCATCAGTATTCCAGTGTGTCACCACCAGTATTCCAGTGGGTCACCACCAGTATAACAGTGGGTCACCACCAGTATTCCAGTGGGTCACCACCAGTATTCCAGTGGGTCACCACCAGTATAACAGTGTGTCATCACCAGTATAACAGTGGGTCACCACCAGTATAATAGTGTGTCACCACCAGTATTCCAGTGGGTCACCATCAATATTCCAGTGGGTCACCACCAGTATTCCAGTGGGTCACTACCAGTATTCCAGTGGGTCACCACCAGTATTCCAGTGGGTCACCATCAGTATTCCAGTGGGTCACCACCAGTATAACAGTGGGTCACCACCAGTATAACAGTGTGTCACCACCAGTATAACAGTGGGACACCACCAGTATTCCAGTGGGTCACTACCAGTATTCCAGTGGGTCACCACCAGTATTCCAGTGGGTCACCACCAGTATAACAGTGGGTCACCACCAGTATAACAGTGGGTCACTACCAGTATTCCAGTGGGTCACCACCAGTATAACAGTGTGTCACCACCATTATAACAGTGGGACACCACCAGTATTCCAGTGTGTCACCACCAGTATTCCAGTGGGTCACCACCAGTATAACAGTGGGACACCACCAGTATTCCAGTGTGTCACCACCAGTATTCCAGTGGGTCACCATCAGTATTCCAGTGGGTCACCACCAGTATTCCAGGGGGTCACCACCAGTATTCCAGGGGGTCACCACCAGTATTCCAGTGGGTCACCACCAGTATTCCAGTGGGTCACCATCAGTATTCCAATGTGTCACCACCAGTATTCCAGTGGGTCACCACCAGTATTCCAGTGGGTCACCACCAGTATTCCAGGGGGTCACCACCAGTATTCCAGGGGGTCACCACCAGTATTCCAGTGTGTCACCACCAGTATTCCAGTGGGTCACCAGCAGTTTAACAGTGGGTTTAACCTGTTCCAGTGGGTCACCACAATATGTAAGCCAGATCTATTTTTACTATACATTTGCATTGCAAATCAATCAAATCAAATCAAGCTTTATTTATACAGAACATTTCAGACATGGAATACAACACAATGTGCTTCACAGGAAAAAAACAAAATATAACAATGAAAATTAAAATAAAAAATTTACTACACAATTTACTACACACACACATATAAGAGGATGAAAAACGGACGAATAACATTAAAAACTTGAACGACTAAAATGTACCTCAAGGAAAGCTAAAAATGTGTGTTTTTAACTTATTATGGCTGGGGGGCAGTATTGAGTAGCTTGGATGAATAAGGTGCCCAGAGTAAACTGCCTGCTACTCAGTCCCAGAAGCTAAGATATGTGTACTATTAGTAGATTTGGATAGAAAACACTCTGCAGTTTCTAAAACTGTTTGAATGATGTCTGTGAGTATAACATAAATCATATGGCAGTCCAAAACCTGAGAAAAATTCAACCAGGAAGTGGGAAATCTGAGGTTTGTAGGTTTGCCTATCCAATATACAGTGTCTATGGGGTCATATTGAATTTCCCTAAGTCTTCCACTAGATGTCAACAGTCTTTAGAACCTTGTTTGATGCTTCTACTGTGAAGGAGGGGGAATGGGAGCTGATTGAGTCAGGGGTCTGGCAGAGTGCCACGAGTTCACTCAGGCGCGCCCCCGTGAGAGATAGCTGCATTCCATCGCATTTCTACAGACAAAGGAATTCTCCAGTTGAAACATTATTGAAGATTTATGTTAAAAACATCTTAAAGATTGATTCTATACATCGTTTGACATGTTTCTACGAACTGTAATTGAATTTTTTGACTTTTCATCTGGCCTGCGCGTCATCAATTTTGATTTTGGAACTAAACGCGCGAACAAAAAGGAGGTATTTGGACATCAATTTTGGACGTTATCGAACAAAACAAAAATGTATTGTGGAACTGGGATTCCTGGGAGTGCATTCTGATGAAGATCATCAAAGGTAAGTGAATATTTATAATGCTATTTCTGACTTCTGTTGACTCCACAACATGGCGGATATCTCTTTGGCTTGTTTTGGTCTCTGAGCGCTGTACTCAGATTATAGCATGGTGTGCTTTTTTTTTTGACACAGCGGTTGCATTAAGGAGAAGTTTATCTAAAGTTCCATTATTAATACCTGTATCTTTTATCAATGTTTATTATGAGTATTTCTGTAAATTGATGTGGCTCTCTGTAAAATCAGTGGATGTTTTGGAGGCAAAACATTACTGAACATAACGCGCCAATGTAAACTAAGTTTTTGGGATATAAATATGAACTTTATCGAACAAAACATACATGTATTGTGTGACATGAAGTCCTATGAGTGTCATCTGATGAAGATCATCAAAGGTTAGTGATTAATTTTATTTCTATTTCTGCTTTTTGTGACTCCTCTCTTTGGCTGGAAAAATGGCTGTGTTTTTCTGTGACTAGGTACTGACCTAACATAATCAGATGGTGTGCTTTCGTCGTAAAGCCTTTTTGAATTCGGACACTGTGGTGGGATTAACAACAAGTTTATCTTTAAAATGGTGTAAAATACTTGTATGTTTGAGGAATTTTAATTATGAGATTTCTGTTGTTTGAATTTGGCGCCCTGCACTTTCACTGGCTGTTGTCAAGTCGTTCCCGTTGCCCTCTAATGCCTCCCAAACCCGGATCCGGGAGCACCCCCATCAGTAGAAAAGCTACTAGCATAGCCTAGCATAGCGTCACAAGTAAATACTAGCATCTAAATATCATTAAATCACAAGTCCAAGACACCAGATGAAAGATACACATCTTGTGAATCCAGCCATCATTTCTGATTTTTAAAATGTTTTACAGGGAAGACACAATATGTAAATCTATTAGCTAACCACGTTAGCAAAAGACACCACTTTTTTTACTCCACCAGTTTTTTACTCCATCAGTAGCTATCACAAATTCGACCAAATAAAGATATAAATAGCCACTAACCAAGACACAACTTCATCAGATGACAGTCTGATAACATATTTATTGTATAGCATATGTTTTGTTAGAAAAATGTGCATATTTCAGGTATAAATCATAGTTTACCATTGCAGCCACCATCACAACTCTCACCAAAGCGACTAGAATAACTAAAGAGAGCAACGTGTATTACCTAATTACTCATCATAAAACATTTCTTAGAAATACACAGCGTACAGCAATTGAAAGACACATATCTGTTATGCAGATGAATGAGGACCCAAAAGCGACTTAACAAAAACAGAGTCTTTATTCCAAACATAAACAAAACGGTACTCCTGGATATATCTTAGATGACACCTGCTCACACGCAGCATCTGATGAAGGCAAAAACACGACAGGGCGGAACCAGGACGCCTGCTCACACGCAGCATCTGATGAAGGCAAAAACACGACAGGGCGGAACCAGGACACGGAACAGCAAACATCAAACAAAGATCCGACAAGGACAGAAGCGGAAAACAGAGGGAGAAATAGGAACTCTAATCAGAGGGCAAAATAGGGGACAGGTGTGAAAGATTAAATGAGGTAGTTAGGAGAATGAGGAACAGCTGGGAGCAGGAACGGAACGATAGAGAGAGAGCGAGAGAGGAAGAGAGGGAGGGGAAGAGAGAGGGAAAGAACCTACTAAGACCAGCAGAGGGAGACAAATGGAAGGGAAGCACAGGGACAAGACATGATAATCAAAAGACAAAACATGACAGTACCCCCCCACTCACCGAGCGCCTCCTGGCGCACTCGAGGAGGAACCCTGGCGGCAACGGAGGAAATCATTAATCAACGAACGGTCCAGCACGTCCCGAGATGGAACCCAACTCCTCTCCTCAGGACCGTAACCCTCCCAATCCACTAAGTACTGGTGACCACGTCCCCGAGAACGCATGTCCATGATCTTCCGTACCTTGTAAATAGGTGCGCCCTCGACAAGGACGGGAGGGGGGGAGGGAAGACGAACGGGAGCGCGAAGAAAAGGCTTGACACAAGAGACATGGAAGACAGGGTGGACGCGACGAAGATGTCGCGGAAGAAGCAGTCGCACAGCGACAGGATTGACGACCTGAGAGACACGGAACGGACCAATGAACCGCGGAGTCAACTTGCGAGAAGCTGTCGTAAGGGGAAGGTTACGAGTGGAAAGCCACACTCTCTGACCGCGACAATACCTAGGACTCTTAATCCTACGTTTATTGGCGGCTCTCACAGTCTGCGCCCTGTAACGGCAAAGTGCAGACCTGACCCTCCTCCAAGTGCGCTCACAACGTTGGACAAAAGCCTGAGCGGAGGGAACGCTGGACTCGGCGAGCTGGGACGAGAACAGAGGAGGCTGGTAACCAAGACTACTCTGAAACGGAGATAGCCCTGTAGCAGACGAAGGAAGCGAGTTGTGAGCGTACTCAGCCCAGGGGAGCTGTTCTGCCCAAGACGCAGGGTTTCGAAACGAAAGGCTGCGTAAAATGCGACCAATCGACTGATTGGCCCTTTCTGCTTGACCGTTAGACTGGGGATGAAACCCGGAAGAGAGACTGACGGAAGCACCGATCAAACGACAGAACTCCCTCCAAAACTGTGACGTGAATTGCGGACCTCTGTCTGAAACGGCGTCTAACGGGAGGCCATGAATTCTGAACACATTCTCAATGATGATTTGTGCCGTCTCCTTAGCGGAAGGAAGCTTAGCGAGGGGAATGAAATGTGCCGCCTTAGAGAACCTATCGATAACCGTAAGAATCACAGTCTTCCCCGCAGACGAAGGCAGACCGGTAATAAAGTCTAAGGCGATGTGAGACCATGGTCGAGAAGGAATGGGAAGCGGTCTGAGACGACCGGCAGGAGGAGAGTTACCTGACTTAGTCTGCGCGCAGTCCGAACAAGCAGCCACGAAACGGCGCGTGTCCCGCTCCTGAGTAGGCCACCAAAACCGCTGGCGAATAGAAGCAAGCGTACCCCGAACACCGGGGTGGCCAGCTAACTTGGCAGAATGAGCCCACTGAAGAACAGCCAGACGAGTAGGGACAGGAACAAACAGAAGGTTACTAGGACAAGCGCGCGGCGACGCAGTGTGAGTGAGCGCTTGCTTTACCTGTCTCTCAATTCCCCAGACAGTCAACCCGACAACACGCCCTTCAGGGAGAATCCCCTCGGGGTCGGTAGAAACCACAGAAGAACTAAAGAGACGGGATAAGGCATCAGGCTTGGTGTTCTTATTCCCCGGGCGATAGGAAATCACGAACTCGAAACGAGCGAAAAACAACGCCCAACGAGCTTGACGTGCATTAAGTCGTTTGGCAGAACGGATGTACTCAAGGTTCTTATGGTCAGTCCAAACGACAAAAGGAACGGTCGCCCCCTCCAACCACTGTCGCCATTCGCCTATGGCTAAGCGGATAGCGAGCAGTTCGCGGTTACCCACATCATAGTTGCGTTCCGATGGCGACAGGCGATGAGAAAAGTAAGCGCAAGGATGAACCTTATCGTCAGACTGGAAGCGCTGGGACAGAATGGCTCCCACGCCCACCTCTGAAGCGTCAACCTCGACAATAAATTGTTTAGTGACGTCAGGAGTAACAAGGATAGGAGCGGATGTAAAACGCTTCTTGAGGAGATCAAAAGCTCCCTGGGCGGAACCGGACCACTTAAAGCAAGTCTTGACAGAAGTCAGAGCTGTGAGAGGGGCAGCCACTTGACCGAAATTACGAATGAAACGCCGATAGAAATTAGCGAAACCGAGAAAGCGCTGCAACTCGACACGTGACTTAGGGACGGGCCAATCGCTGACAGCCTGGACCTTAGCGGGATCCATCTGAATGCCTTCAGCGGAAATAACAGAACCAAGAAAAGTGACAGAGGAGACATGAAAGGCGCACTTCTCAGCCTTCACGTAGAGACAATTCTCTAAAAGGCGCTGGAGTACACGTCGAACGTGCTGAACATGAATCTCGAGTGACGGTGAAAAAATCAGGATATCGTCAAGGTAAACGAAAACAAAGATGTTCAGCATGTCTCTCAGTACATCATTGACTAATGCCTGAAAGACCGCTGGAGCATTAGAGAGACCGAACGGCAGAACCCGGTATTCAAAATGCCCTAACGGAGTGTTAAACGCCGTTTTCCACTCGTCCCCCTCTCTGATGCGTACGAGATGGTAAGCGTTACGAAGGTCCAACTTAGTAAAGAACCTGGCTCCCTGCAGCATCTCGAAGGCTGACGACATAAGGGGAAGCGGATAACGATTCTTAACCGTTATGTCATTCAGCCCTCGATAATCCACACAGGGGCGCAGAGTACCGTCCTTCTTCTTAACAAAGAAAAACCCCGCTCCGGCGGGAGAGGAAGAAGGCACCACGGTACCGGCGTTGAGAGAAACAGACAGATAATCCTCGAGAGCCTTACGTTCGGGAGCCGACAGAGAGTAAAGTCTACCCCGAGGGGGAGTGGTCCCCGGAAGGAGATCAATACAACAATCATACGACCGGTGAGGAGGAAGGGAGCTGGCTCTGGACCGACTGAAGACCGTGCGCAGATCATGATATTCCTCCGGCACTCCTGTCAAGTCACCAGGTTCCTCCTGAGTAGAGGGGACAGAAGACACAGGAGGGATAGCAGACATTAAACACTTCACATGACAAGAAACGTTCCAGGATAGGATAGAATTACTAGACCAATTAATAGAAGGATTATGACATACTAGCCAGGGATGACCCAAAACAACAGGTGTAAAAGGTGAACGAAAAATCAAAAAGGAAATGGTCTCACTGTGGTTACCAGATACTGTGAGGGTTAAAGGTAGTGTCTCACATCTGATACTGGGGAGAAGACTACCATCTAAGGCGAACATGGGCGTGGGCTTCCCTAACTGTCTGAGAGGAATGTCATGTTTCCGAGCCCATGCTTCGTCCATAAAACAACCCTCAGCCCCAGAGTCTATCAAGGCACTGCAGGAAGCAGCCGAACCGGTCCAGCGTAGATGGACCGACAAGGTAGTACAGGATCTTGATGGAGAGACCTGAGTAGTAGCGCTCACCAGTAGCCCTCCGCTTACTGATGAGCTCTGGCCTTTTACTGGACATGACATGACAAAATGTCCAGCAGAACCGCAATAGAGACAAAGGCGGTTGGTGATTCTCCGTTCCCTCTCCTTAGTCGAGATGCGAATACCTCCCAGCTGCATGGGCTCAGTCTCTGAGCTGATGGGAGAAGATGGTTGAGATGCGGAGAGGGGAAACACCGTTAACGCGAGCTCTCTTCCACGAGCTCGGTGACGAAGATCTACCCGTCGTTCTATGCGGATGGCGAGTGCAATCAAAGAGTCCATGCTGGAAGGAACCTCCCGGGAGAGAATCTCATCCTTAACCTCAGCGTGAAGTCCCTCCAGAAAACGAGCGAGCAACGCCGGCTCGTTCCAGTCACTGGATGCAGCAAGAGTGCGAAACTCTATAGAGTAATCCGTTATGGATCGATCACCTTGACATAGGGAAGCCAGGACCCTGGAAGCCTCCTTCCCAAAAACTGAACGATCAAAAACCCGTATCATCTCCTCTTTAAAGCTCTGATAATCGTTAGTACACTCAGCCCTTGCCTCCCAGATAGCTGTGCCCCACTCCCGAGCCCGACCAGTAAGGAGTGATATGACGTAGGCGATCCGAGCTCTCTCTCGTGAGTATGTGTTGGGCTGGAGAGAAAACACAATATCACACTGGGTCAGAAAGGAGCGGCACTCAGTGGGTTGCCCAGAGTAACATGGTGGGTTATTAACCCTAGGTTCCGAAGACTCGGAAGACCAGGAAGTAACAGGTGGCACGAGACGAAGACTCTGAAACTGTCCTGAGAGGTTGGAAACCTGAGCGGCCAGGGTCTCAACGGCATGACGAGCAGCAGACAATTCCTGCTCGTGTCTGCCGAGCATTGCTCCCTGGATCTCGATGGCAGTGTTGCGAGAATCCGTAGTCGCTGGGTCCATACTGGTCGGATCTTTCTGTTATGCAGATGAATGAGGACCCAAAAGCGACTTAACAAAAACAGAGTCTTTATTCCAAACATAAACAAAACGGTACTCCTGGATATATCTTAGATGACACCTGCTCACACGCAGCATCTGATGAAGGCAAAAACACGACAGGGCGGAACCAGGACGCCTGCTCACACGCAGCATCTGATGAAGGCAAAAACACGACAGGGCGGAACCAGGACACGGAACAGCAAACATCAAACAAAGATCCGACAAGGACAGAAGCGGAAAACAGAGGGAGAAATAGGAACTCTAATCAGAGGGCAAAATAGGGGACAGGTGTGAAAGATTAAATGAGGTAGTTAGGAGAATGAGGAACAGCTGGGAGCAGGAACGGAACGATAGAGAGAGAGCGAGAGAGGAAGAGAGGGAGGGGAAGAGAGAGGGAAAGAACCTACTAAGACCAGCAGAGGGAGACAAATGGAAGGGAAGCACAGGGACAAGACATGATAATCAAAAGACAAAACATGACAATATCTTGTGAATCCAGACAATATTTCAGATTTTCTAAGTGTTTTACAGCGAAAACACAATATAGCGTTATATTAGCATACTACAATAGCAAACATCACAACAGCATTGATTCAAGCCAAACATAGCGATTACGTATAAACCACCAAAAGATATTAATTTTTTCACTAACCTTCTCAGACTTCTTCAGATGACAGTCCTATAACATCATATTACACAATGCATATAGAGTTTGTTCGAAAATGTGCATATTTAGCGGCACAAATCGTGGTTATACAATGAGAAAAGTAGCCAAGCTGCAAAGAAAATGTCAGGAGAAATCTTGGGAAAGGCACCTATTCTAATCGAAAACTATTCATAAACTTGACTAAAAAATACAAGTTGGACAGCAAATGAAAGATAAATTAGTTCTTAATGCAATCGCTGGGTTAGATTTTTAAAATTAACGTTACTGCGCAATACAGCGTGCGCTAATGCGAGACCGCCCCATAATTCATGGCGGAATTATTATTTAACATTTGTCAACATAAGTACGAATTAACAGCATAAAGACTGCTTACTATTAGCTGAGCTTCCATCAGAATCTTGGGCAAGGTGTCCTTTCTCCAGAACAATCGTCTTTGGGTTGAAAGATGTCCTCTTGTCCGGTCGAAATAGCCGCTAATGTTAGGCACCAACTGGAGAGGTGTCCAACTCGTGAAAGCGCATGACAAAGAAATCCCAGAAAATCGCAATAAACTGCTATAAGTCGGTTTAAATTAACTACCTTATGATGTCTTTAACACCTATAACGAATAAAAACATGACCGGAGATATAGAACTACTAAAACGAAAGCGTTTGCAGGACGCCATTGCGATGTCTTCTTGCGCCAGGCGCACCGTTGAAAAGGATGGTATTTCCGTTCCACGGTCTTATATAAGGTCCCAGATTGCGCAATCCACTCCATTCAAATTCTCCCCGCTTACTGACATCTAGAGGAAGACGTATGCAGTGCATGTAGCCCGATGGCTTACATGGGGACTTATAAACTGACCTCAGAACAGGGACCTCGATTTCTGAAATCTCACTCCCTGACAGGAAATGTGCTGCAGAATGAGTTCTGTTTCACTCAGAGAAATAATTCAAACGGTTTTAGAAACTAGAGAGTGTTTTCTATCCAATAGTAATAATAATATGCATATTGTACGAGCAAGAATTGAGTACGAGGCAGTTTAATTTGGGAACTCATTTTTGCAAAGTCGAAATGGCGCCCCCATAGGCTCAAGAAGCTAACGGGATCTCAGCCATAAGAAGAACTCCTTTAACTTCTTGAGGGCAGGGGGCAGCATTTTCACTTTCGGGAAAAATAGCATGCCAAAATTCAACTGCTTGCTACTCATCCCCAGAATATAAGATATGCATATTAAAACTGTTTGAATCATGTCTGTGAGAACAACAGAACTTATGTAGCAGGCAAAACCCTGAGGACAAACCATTCAGAATTTGTATTTTTTTGTTGTCACTGTCTTTTCAATTAGTTTTTTTAGACACCAGATTTCTAATGGACTTGCTTGCAGTTCCTACCGCTTCCACTGGATGTCAACAGTCCTTGGAAATCAATTGAGGTTATTCCTTTGTGTAGTGAAGAAGTAGGGCTATCGTAAATGAGGGTCACATGAAGTAAATATTTTGAGAGAGTCACGTTACAAAAAAAGTAAAGTCAGTTTGTTTTCTTTTTGTATTGAACACAGATCATCCCGTCTTCAAATTGATCGATTATTAACGTTTAAAAATACCTAACGTTGTATTACCAAAGTAGTTTGAAATGTTTTGGTAAAGTTTACATGTAACTTTTGATATATTTTGTATGACTTGGCGAAAGTTGGAAGCTGTGTTTTTCTGGATGAAACGGTCCAAATAAATTGACATTTTGGATATATATCGATGGAATTAATCGAACAAAAGGACCATTTGTGATGTTTATGGGACATATTGGAGTGCCAACAAAAGAATTTCGTCAAAGGTAAGGCATGATTTATATTTTATTTCTGCGTTTTGTGTCGTGCTTGCAGTGATGAAATATGCTTCTCTCTTTGTTTACTTTTGTGCTATCATCAGATAATAGCATCTTATGCTTTCGCCGAAAAGCCTTTTTGAAATCTGACATGTTGGCTGGATTCACAACGAGTGTAGCTTTAATTTGGTATCTTACATGTGTGATTTAATGAAAGTTTGATTTTTATATCATGTTATTTGAATATGGCGCTCTGTATTTTCCCTGGCTATTGGCCGGGGGGACGTTTGCGTCCCACCTACCCCAGAGAAGTTAAATATGTCCACAGTTCCGGCTCCCCTCAGGTTCTCTGGCAGCTATTCCAGAGGCTGGGGGTATAGTAACTAAAGGCTGTCTCTCCATGCCTGTTGGTCCCCCTCAGGTTCTCTGGCAGCTGTTCCAGAGGCTGGGGGCATAATAACTAAAGGCCGCCTCTCCATGCCTCTCCATGCCTCTCGGTCCGAGGCTTATAAGACCAGTGCCAGAGGACCTGAGGGACCTACTGGGTACATAACTTAAAAGCATGTCTGACATGTCTGGGGTGAACAATCATGGATTGATTTAAAAACGAACAGAAGAATCTTAAAATGTATTCTAAAACTCACAGGTAGCCAGTGCAGAGACCTTAAAACCGGTGTAATGTGTGCTCTCTGTCTGGTCTGGTCTTGGTCAGTACCCTGCAGCATTCTGTATGTTTTACAGTACAGAGACCTTAAAACCGGTGTAATGTGTGCTCTCTGTCTGTTCTTGGTCAGTACCCTGCAGCATTCTGTATGTTTTACAGTGCAGAGACCTTAAAACCGGTGTAATGTGTGCTCTCTGTCTGGTCTTGGTCAGTACCCTGCAGCATTCTGTATGTTTTACAGTACAGAGACCTTAAAACCGGTGTAATGTGTGCTCTCTGTCTGGTCTTGGTCAGTACCCTGCAGCATTCTGTATGTTTTACAGTTGACCAATGGCTTTCTTGGGTAGACCAGACAGGAGAGCATTACAGCAGTCAACCTGCTTGTAATTTAAAGCGATGAGTCTCTCTGTATCAGCCTGAGAGAGAAACGGTCACACCTTGGCAATGTTCCTCAGGTGGTAGAAAGCTATTTTGGTCACATTCCTAATGTGTGATTCAAAATTGAGTTCAGATTCTAAAATAACACCTAGGTTTTTTACCAAGTGTTTTGTGTTTATTGTCTGTGAATTAAAATGTGCGGACAGATTCTCTCTCTCTGCTTTAGCTCCAACAATAAGTATCTCGGTCTTGTTTTGATTTAGCTGGAGGAAGTTGTGGGCCAATCCAAGTATTTAAATCACTAATACAGTCTAATAATTAAATCAGTGGAGAGAAAATCTTCTTGGTATCACAGAAATGTAACGTTGTGTATGGTTTGCGTAGCAGTGAAAAACAGTGCTGTGTTCTCTGATAACGCTGCCGAGGGGTAACATATATAAACAGAACAGTACCGAGGGTGCAAAGCGGTCATCAAGGAAAACGGCTATTTGAAGCATCGAAAAATAAAAATATATAATTTTATTTGTTTAACACTTTTTGGGGTTACTACATGATTCCGTATGTGTTATTTCATAGTTTTGATGTCTTCACTATTATTCTAAACTTTTGACTGGTACTGTATGTAACGTGCAAACTGAGGCCGTGTGTATTCCTTGATGAGTTGATCAGGTACACAAAGCCAGGTCACAATGTACTGTACACTGGTAGGAGGAGGAAGTGAATGGAAACAAAAGCTCGTCACCCATTTGGGTTGCGTCCAAAATACTACCCTATTCCCTTGGTCAAAAGCAGACACTCATTCATTGAAAGGCCTTGCCCTGGCATGATAGGAGCTTTATAGGACACCAGGTTCAGACCACAGAGGCCACAGGAAAGGCTTGTACAGTAGAGTTATAATCTGCTTCCCAAACGGCACTCTATTCCCTACAGTGCACTCCTTTTGAACAGGGCCCATAGGTGTACTTCATAGGGAATAGGGTGCATTTTGGAACGCAATCCTAATAAAGAGCTTATACAGGAGTCTGAATCTTATCATACAAGCTAATGCCAAGCTATTTATATATAATCTTGTAAAGAGATTTTCCTGCTTGATGCAACTCATAGATCGACTATAGTAACTAACGTGTCTGTTGTTTTAACTTTAGCTATTCTTGAGCTAGTCTGGAACTAGTCTGGAACTAGTCTGGAACTAGTCTGGAACTAGTCTGGAGCTGGTCTGGAACAAGTCTGAACTAGTCTGGAACTAGTCTGGAACTAGTCTGGAACTAGTCTGGAACTAGTCTGGAGCTGGTCTGGAACTAGTCTGGAGCTGGTCTGGAACTAGTCTGAACTAGTCTGGAACTAGTCTGGAACTAGTCTGGAGCTGGTCTGGAACAAGTCTGAACTAGTCTGGAACTAGTCTGGAGCTAGTCTGGAACTAGTCTGGAACTAGTCTGGAACTAGTCTGGAGCTGGTCTGGAACAAGTCTGAACTAGTCTGGAACTAGTCTGGAACTAGTCTGGAACTAGTCTGGAGCTGGTCTGGAACTAGTCTGAACTAGTCTGGAACTAGTCTGGAACTAGTCTGGAACTAGTCTGGAGCTGGTCTGGAACTAGTCTGAACTAGTCTGGAACTAGTCTTTAACAAGTCTGGAGCTAGTCTGGAACTAGTCTGGAACAAGTCTGGAACTAGTCTGGAACAATTCTGGAGCTAGTCTGGAACTAGTCTGGAACTATTCTGGAGCTAGTCTGGAGCTAGTCTGGAACTAGTCTGGAACTAGTCTGGAACAATTCTGGAGCTAGTCAGGAACTTGTCTGGAACAATTCTGGAGCTAGTCTGGAACTAGTCTGGAACTAGTCTGGAACTAGTCTGGAACAATTCTGGAGCTAGTCTGGAACTAGTCTGGAACTAGTCTGGAAATATTCTGGAGCTAGTCTGGAACTAGTCTGGAACAAGTCTGGAACTAGTCTGGAGCTAGTCTGGAACTAGTCTGTAACAAGTCTGGAGCTAGTCTGGAACTAGTCTGGAACTAGTCTGGAACTAGTCTGGAGCTAGTCTGGAACTAGTCTGGAACTAGTCTGGAACTAGTCTGGAACTATTCTGGAGCTAGTCTGGAACTAGTCTGGAACTAGTCTGGAACTAGTCTGGAGCTAGTCTGGAGCTAGTCTGGAACTAGTCTGGAACTAGTCTGGAGCTAGTCAGGAGCTAGTCTGGAACTAGTCTGGAACTAGTCTGGAACTAGTCTGGAGCTAGTCTGGAACTAGACCAGAGCCCTATTCCCTATATAGTGCACTACATTAGACCAGAGCCCTATTCCCTATATAGCGCACTACTATAGACCAGAGCCCTATTCCCTACATAGTGCACTACTATAAACCAGAGCACTATTCCCTATATAGTGCACTACTATAAACCAGGGCCATATTCCCTATATAGTGCACTACTATAAACCAGAGCCCTATTCCCTATATAGTGCACTACTATAAACCAGAGCCCTATTCCCTATATAGTGCACTACTATAAACCAGAGCCCTATTCCCTATATAGTGCACTACTATAGACCAGAGCCCTATTCACTATATAGTGCACTACATTAGACCAGAGCCCTATTCCCTATATAGTGCACTACTATAGACCAGAG
>NW_024058968.1:0-43438 GCF_016432855.1 Salvelinus namaycush
TGTTCCTCAAGATAGGAGGGGAGGCCAATGACGTCAGAGGATTCCCAACAGAACCAACTCATTGAATGCCCTACTCCAGAGGTTTCAAATTCATTCAATGGAGGGCATAGTGTCTGCAGGGTTTTCCTTTGAATTAAGGCCTAGACAAACAGGTGTGGGGAGTTACTAATTTGTGACCTTAATTCATCAGTCAAGTATAAGGGACAAGCGAAAACCCGCAGGTACTTGGCTCTCCGGGAATGAGTTTGACACCTGTGCCCTACTCCATTGAAGTTGTGTCTAAAAAAACACTATTTTGCTCAAAATGTTATTGTTTTTTTACACTTTAGTGTACTCACTTTACTATATTTATACTTGGGATATTGTGTTTCAACAGTACAATTTCAAAAATAGCTAGAGGACCTCTTTAAATACAAAGAAGAGGAGGAGAATATTGGGGATTTAGTTAATGAGCAGGTTATGGCAAATACAGCTTTCATCCTGAGGGTTCAATGTTCTCCTTTCTAAATAAAGCATAGACTACCACCTGCTGACTTTTACTACATTCAAAGTTCATATATTTTTGAACACTTCTACATTAATGTGGATGCTACCATGATAACGGATACTCATAGCCTCCCGAGTGGTAACGCGATCTAAGGTGCTGCATCTCAGTGCTAGAGGTGTCACTACAGACCCTGGTTTGATCCCGGGCTGTATCACAACCGGCCGTGATCGGAGTCCCATAGGTAGGCGCACAATTGGCCCAGCATCGTTAGAGTTTGGCTGGGGTAGGCCGTTATTGTGAATAAGAATTGTTTTTTATCTGACTTGCCTACTTAAATAAAGGTTAAATAAACATACATTTAAAAAAGGAATGAATAATGGTGAGTGAGAAAGTTACAGAGGCGTAAATATTATACCTCCACCAAAATGC
Organism: Salvelinus namaycush; assembly: GCF_016432855.1. Lineage (NCBI taxonomy): Eukaryota > Metazoa > Chordata > Actinopteri > Salmoniformes > Salmonidae > Salvelinus > Salvelinus namaycush. The sequence continues at coordinate 917 of NW_024058968.1, forward strand.
TAACCTCCCGTGTTACTCCCATGGTAAAGGTGAGAGGTTATCACGTCTTGGGTTCATGATCTTTGTGCATCTGTTATTTTCTCACTCAGGTAAATGGAACTAAATACTCAACTTTTGACAAAATGTAATACACTCAAAGTAAATGTGTCCTAGTTGCCTAATAGACATATTCAAATGGGGGACTAGATACATAAAGTGCATTCATTTCTAAATTGCATTCATGTAGCCTGATATAAAAAACATTTGATATCAAATCCAAAATGCTGGAGTATAGAGCCAAATTAAACGTTTTAGCTTCACTTTCCAAATGAATATGTAGGGGTGTGTATGTCTCAGACTTAAGCTATATGCTGGTCATTAGCATGTCCATACCAGAACAATCTGTGTTGATGTGATGTTTCCTGTGGTGGAGATAAGGGAAGAGAGGAAAAAGAGAGGAAGAAGAGGGCAGGTGAGAAGGGGTGGTGATAAAAACTAAAATGGCTCAGTAGGCTGATTCCCTTTCATTCATTCATTCATTCAATCCCACTGTAGTCCATTAAAAAGCCATTGGAGACTCTTTCAGCTGCCCATACATGGCTTGAATGGATAGAATTTGGTTAGTGATAAGAGAACTCGATTTGTTTAGTTGGTATAAGTAAAGAAAAATACACTTTTAGAAACTAGTTTTACCTCTTGAGGTTTGCAGAATCATATTTTTTGGAAAAATAAATACTTAAATTAGCATACCATCAGTCATCTTTATAGTTGGGGGGGGGGGGGGGGGGGGGTACAGTATTAACTCTGAATGTAGTAAAAGTCAGCAGGTGGTAGTCTATGCTTTATTTAGAAAGGAGAACATTGAACCCTCAGGATGAAAGCTGTATTTGCCATAACCTGCTCATTAACTAAATCCCCAAATGTTCTCGTCCTCCTCTTTTGTATTTAAAGGGGTCCTCCAGCTATTTTTAAATGTTTACTGTTGAAACGGAAATGTAAATATCTTAAAGTGAGCACACTAAAGTGTAAAAAAACAAAAACATTTTGAGCTAAATAGTTTTTTGTTGTTGTTGACACTACTGCAAACTTTAATGGAGTAGGGCACAGCTGCCAAAGTGCTAATTTCAGGCAAAGCTGGTGGGGTTATTTAAGACCCAACCAGAAGCTGTAACTTGGTTTGGTTGTGGCATACATTTTGCAAGGTGTGAACACATTTGTCAGTATGCAGCCCTCGTTGTCTTCTGGGGCTCTCCTCAGCAGCCTCAGAGTCGTTGTTGTCCTCGAAGCACGAGAGAAAATATGTTTAGCTCGTCCGGTTAGGGCGGTGTTGATGTCCTCGAAGTGGCTGGCTTTCTTTTTGTAATCCGTGATCATTAGGAGCCCCTGCCACATACGCCTCGTGTTCGACCCGTTGGATTGCTCCTCTACTTTGTGCACTATACTGTGTTTCGCTATATTGGAGTGTGGATTCTGAATGGTCGGACCAACGCTGTGCAGACCTGACCACTGGAACTTTCCTTTTGAGTCTTTGTTTGCAGGCGGCGATAAGCAAAATGGCGTTGTCAGATTTACTGAAAGGAGGAGGAGAGACGGCCTTACCTGTTTCTAAAAGACATGTAGCAGTAGTCAAGCCTGCAATTTTACACGGGTAGGACAGTCATGTGTTGGTAATAATTCTGGAGCACGGACCTCAAATTACCTTTATAGTTTTCAAGATGTAGGATTTTCATAAGCAAAGTGTCATGATTATGTGGCAAGTGACACTTTACTTCTTGAAAGTCCAATATCTGCCAAACGTGACTGCTGACATGCAAAACATTTTGGGACTGTATCAACAGTGGTATAATGATTAAAAATACCAAAAGATAGTTTTGCATGGAGTTTTCCTTTAATGTTGAGTTAGGCTATATGTTTTAGTAGGCATACAGACAATATCATTGCGATAAAATCTATTTCAATATCTGCCCAAATACAAAAAAGATCAGTGGGACTAATGGAAAAAAATGCCAAAATATCGTTTTTTTTTGTGGATTTTTCCTTGAATAAAGGAAAAGAAACAAGAACAAGTGTAGAACTAACATAAAATTATAATAATTGTCATCTTCCCGTCTTCATGACGCTGACGTTTTAGAGAATATATATTCAATATCACAAACGAAAAAATATATTGTTATTCGGCTGCTTTTACTCCTTAGTATAGTGACAATGACACTTTTCTAGCGTTAGTATCGGCCTTTCTCCCCACACCTAATAATATCACATTGAGGGGTGCTGGCCACTGTCTGATGGCTATAGGTGAGAGACATATTAACAATATGAACAATCCATTACTAATTACCCATCTTTAATGGGAATGAAGACGTGGGCGGGGCAATCTATTGTGGGTGCAGTAGTCTAATTATAATATCTAAACTGAAGTGGGTCTGGGTATGGTGTATAAAGTCCACTCTGGTGGGATCGAATTCAGACGAGTCTTCCTGCAGGAGAAGAGCCGTACGTGACCTGTAAAAAACGAAGCGTGCGTAATTTACAATGGCGAAATGGGAAATGCGAATGGACGTTCTAAAATGTTTGGCGGTGCTTGAGCTGGATGACATGGATTCAGACGGAAGGGGGGAACTTGATGAGATGTATCAAGAGATCTATGATGATAAATATGGCATTTTTTCAGTAGATTCCGATTCTGACTGTGAGGCGTATGGGATCCCTGCCAGGGTGCCAGCGGCACCACAACGCAAGCAGCAAAACTCCCGCAGTTGCTACAGTCAACATGGGCGCCAAAAAAGCCCCTACGTTGCCCACTGTGGAAGCCGTCACCAACTGAGATGGAGAGCGATAAACAAGGGGGCGGACGGCACAGTTTGGGTGAAACAGCCTGTTGGTAACGCCATGGGTCGATTATTAACACAGAACGACACCAGAGTGGAATCAGGCCCTACACCATATGCAAAAGACAGAATCGACCGGTGCCTACGCCAGCTTTCATTGTTTGTGTGACATGGAGATGTTGCAGCGCATCAGGGACTGTACTGTGGCCGAGGCGCACCGGGCGCAAGGAAAAAAAACACAAACATGGGACTTGTCTGTGGAGGAATTGGAAGCATTCATTGCGGTCCTGTATGTCCGTGGGCTATACGGCAATAGACAAGCGTCTTTGGATGGCTACTGGTCATGTTTAAAATCAGATTTCTTTCGAGACACAATGCCAGTGGACCGCTTCACAGAAATCATGCGGTACCTGCGTTTTGACACAAGAGAGATCAGACGCCCCCGGACAAATTCGAACAAATTCGCCGTGGTCTCAGAAGTTTGGAACGCGTTTGTACGGAACTGCGTTGCATGTTACAAGCCAGGGTTGAACATCACTGTTGAGGAGCAACGGTTCCTTACAAGTGGGGAGGTCATCAAGTTTTCGTTGACCGCTGACGTAGACAGCAAGTACGTGCTAAATGTCATTCCTCATGTCGTTCCTTATTCGTGGGAAGATGAATCTCAGAAGCCTGAAAATGTGGCATTGAAGCTTGTGGAACCTTACCTCGGTGCGGGGAGAAATGTCACTACGGACAAGTTCTGCACATCCCTGCCATTAGCAAATAAGTTGATTGCCAACAATACCAACTTGGTCGGGGCCGTGAGTCATTGCGGACGAGAGCTGCCTCCCGTGATGCGTAATCAGACACAGACAAAGCTATACTCCACTACCGTGCTAAAGCATGACAAAGCAACCCTTACGGTTTACAGAAGTAACCCAAGAAAGAACGTCTGTATTCTGAGCACTATGCACCCGACTGTCGCCATCGGGAGCGACCGAACGAGAGAACCGGAGACCGTGACGTTCTATAATAGCAACAGGGTAGGTTTCACATTACGATATTTTTTAAACATCATGCCATACACGTGTCATGCACTTGCAGACTACCAAATGGGTCGTTGTTTTTCATTTGGGGATGTAATGCTAATCAATTGTATTCTATCCCATAGGTTGACGTAAATAGGATGACAAGAGAGCGCACGGTGGAGGTTGTGACAGGGTTGGAGAAAGGAGGTTCACACCGCTGGCCCCTTGCGGTATTCTTCAACCTTCTTGACCTGGCTGCAATCAACGCATATGTTTTGTTCACGCAATGCACCGCTAAGACAGTGTCAAGGAGAGATTTCGTCATGGATCTGGCATTCGAGCTTCGCGAGAAGCACATGAGGGCCAGTGCCGCACCGCCTCCTCCCCTCCCACCCATCCAGGACACAGTCTGTGAAACGAAGACCCGGAGCAAGGTGCGCAGATCGACACGGAACAAGGCTCCTGAAAGCTGTGGGTAGTGCAACGGATTTGCTTGTGGGTCTTGCGCACGCAAATATCCAGAACAACAGAAGACGAGAGATGAATTCATGCGTTAGGCTAAAGGCGCATATCCCAAAGGCACAAGATACTGTCTCCAGTGAATTAACAACCGAGTCTGTGTTATAGCATGGATATATTGCCACTAATTCTCCTGTATGCATGTAATGTTTCAACATTGTGTTTTGCACCCTACCAATTGTGTTACAAATAAAATGCAGAAACTTGATAACATTGTATTTTTTTATTCAAAGAAAAAATTAAAACAAGACAGTTTTACACGAATTGTCTTATCAATTGATAGCCATTACATTTATGAGTTATGTAATTAATGATGATTGTGACATTACCAAGTTTTGAGTGCAGATGATTTGATAGTGGATAAGACATACTTTTGTAATGTCCAGCCAGTTAGAATTGTGTCATTACTAAAAGCAAGACAAGTGACTATAAAGTATTATGCCAACACGTGTAACCCCTGAAAAGTCGGGTGTTTTAGTGTACTCTAATTCCTCTTCAACGTTTAGTAAAATATACACTAAATGATTACACCCTATATTATCATACAGTAATTGATAAATATATAGGCTAGGCTATGACAAGAGTAGGCTGCATGTGCAACAGCTATACCAGGGATTCTATGTTTTTTGGAGTATATAAAAACTGCTGGTAAAATGGCATATCGTTTTCTATTACTAAACTAGATATGCTGTTTACCTCAAGCATTTCATCATAAGATGATAATTAAACTAGAAAGGTACTAGAAAACATGACTTTGAATTGACAAGCGACATATGATGATCTCTCTTATGCAGCCTATATTGTTTGTCTTTAATGAAAGCTAATTGGAATTTACACAGTCACTACATTCAGAAGTAACGTACCATCCCATTCCTATCAGGGCCTGGCCAATTTGATTTACGACGCTTCTGACCGATTGTACGTCAATAGGAAAATATACAGTAAATATATATATATATTTTTTAAATGGTATGATGCAATACTCTTCAAGATGCTTTCTTCTTAACATACTTGCTTGCCCCTCCAAATAAAATATTTCAATATTTAAACAGAAAGAAGCATCAATCTCCGATAAAGGGCTGCAGGTAGCCTAGTGGTTAGAGTGTTGGACTAACAAGGTTGCAAGATCGAATCCCTGAGCTGACAAGGTACACATCTGTCGTTCTGCCCCAGTTAATCCACAGTTTTTAGGCCTGTAATTGAAAATAAGAAGTTGTACTTACTGACTTGGCTAGTTAAGAAAAATGAAGCATCTGAGTGAGAGCTAAACATTGCCCCTTTGTCTCTGTATGTGTTGCCCATGTATCTGATGTTGTCTGGGCCAAAAAGAGTATGGCATGTATTTTAACCAGACAGCAGCAGATACATGGACTGCATAAACTGAGTGTACAGTACAAAGCACCTTCCTGATATTGAGTTGCCCCCCCCCCCCCAACCTTTGCCATCAGAACAGTCTCAATTCGTCAGGGCATGGACTCTTCAAGTTGTCAAAAGCACTCCACAGGGATGCTGACCCATGTTGACTCCAAGCTTCCCACAGTTGTGTCAAGTTGTCTGGATGTCTTTGAGTGGTGGACCATTCTTGATACACACAGGAAACTGTTGAGGGTGAAAAACCCAGCAGCCCTGCAGTTTTGACATCTGCATTGCTTGCTTTCTGGGGCTTTAGGCTGGGTTACTGTATAACACTTTGTGACATCTGCTGATGTTAAAAGGGCTTTATAAATACATTTGATTGATTTATTTATTGACACAAACCATTGCGCCTGGCACCTACTACCATATCCCAGTCAAAAGCACTTAAATCTTTTGTCTTGCCCATTCACCCTCTGAAGTCACTTTAATAATTTTACCTACATGTACATATTACCTCAATTACCTCGACACCGGTGTCCCCGCACATTGACTCTGTACCGATATCCCCTGTATATAACCCCGCTATTTTTATTTACTGCTGCTCTTTAATTATTTGTTATTCTTATCTCTTACTTTTTAATTATTTTTGGGGTATTTTATTTAAATTGCATTGTTGGTTTAAGGGCTTGTACGTAAGCATTTCACTTTAAGGTCTACACCTGTTGTATTCGGCGCATGTGACAAATACAATTTGATTTGATTTGAATGGCACACATACACAATCCATGTCTCAATTGTCTCACGGCTAAAAATCCTTCTTTAACATGTCACCTCCCATTCATCTACACTGATTGAAGTGGATTTAACAAGTGACATCAATAATGGATTATAGCTTTCACCTGGATCCACCTGGTTAGTCAATGTCATGGAAAGAGCTGGTGTTCTTAATATTTTGTATACTCAGTGTATATCGGCATATAGTGAGTAAAAAATCATATCAAATCAAAAAAAATTGGTCACATACACATGGTTAGCAGATGTTAGTGCGAGTGTAGCGAAATGCTGGTGCTTCTAGTTCCGAACATGCAGTAATATCTAACAAGTAATCTAACAATTTCACAACAACTACCTTAAACAGGGGCACGAACTCTGCAGTTGTTGAACCGATGTCTCTGAATATATCTCTTTCTGTAATGATTTAATCAGTTAAAATACTTGACATCCAATGAGAGCAAAATTATACTTTTTTAAAACATGATTTTAAGCTCTACATCAGGGATCATCAGCTGCGGGATGATTTTTTTCATGAATGGATGGACACCGGTCCGGAAAATAATTACAAATAATTTGTAGACTGCAAATTGACCACAAGAAGCCCAAACATGACACATTTCCATGCCCATACTGTGAGATGCTTAAGACAGCGCTACAGGGAGACAGGACGGACAGCTGATCATCCTCGCAGTGGCAGACCACGTGTAACAACACCTGCACAGGATCGGTACATCCGAACATCACACCTGCGGGACAGGTACAGGATGGCAACAACAACTAACCGAGTTACACCAGGAATGCCCAATCCCTCCATCAGTGCTCAGACTGTTCACAATAGGCCGAGAGAGGTTGGACTGAGGGCTTGTAGGCCTGTTGTAATGCAGGTCCTCATCAGATATCACCGGCAACAACGTTGTCTATGGGCACAAACCCACCATCGCTGGACCAGACAGGACTGGCAAAAAGTGCTCTTCACTGACGAGTCGCAGTTTTGTCTCACCAGCGGTGATGGTTGGATTCACGTTTATTGTCGAAGGAATGAGCGTTACACCAAGGCCTGTACTCTGGAGCGGGATCGATTTGGAGGTGGAGGGTCCATCATGGTCTGTGGCGATGTGTCACAGCATCATCGGACTGAGCTTGTTGTCATTGCAGGCAATCTCAACGCTGTGCGTTACAGTGAAGACATCCTCCTCCCTCATGTGGTACCCTTCCTGCAGGCTCATCCTGACATGACCCTGTAGCATGACAATGCCACCAGCCATGCTGCTCGTTCTGAGCATGATTTCCTCCAAGACAGGAATGTCAGTGTTCTGCCATGGCCAGCGAAGAGCCCGGATCTCAATCCCATTGAGCACGTCTGGGACCTGTTGGATCGGATGGTGAGGGCTAGGGCCATTCCCCCCAGAAATGTCCAGGAACTTGCAGGTGCCTTGGTGGAAGAGTTGGGTAACATCTCACAGCAAGAACTGGCAAATCTGGTTCACGAGGAGCAGATGCACTGCAGTACTCAATGCAGCTGGTGGCCACACCAGAAACTAACTGTTACTTTTGATTTTGACCCCCCCTTTGTTCAGGGACATAGTATTTAATTTCTGTCACATGTCTGTGGAACTTGTTCAGTTTATGTCTCAGTTGTTGAATCTTGTTATGTTCATACAAATATTTACACATGTTAAGTTTGCTGAAAATAAACGCAGTTGACAGTGAGAGTACGTTTCTCTTTTAGCTGTGTTTATATCTCTCTCTTATGCATGTGTCACACCCTGGCCTTAGTATTCTTTGTTTTCATTATTATTTTTAGGTAGGTCAGGGTGTGACATGGGGAATGTTTGTGTTTTGTCGTTTTGGGTGGTTATATGGTAAAGGGGGTGTTGGGTGTAGTGTATGAGTTTGTGTTGAGTAAATGTTTCTAGGTATGTCTATGGTTGAGTGAATGTGTCTAGGTATGTCTATGGTTGCCTGAGTGGTTCTCAATCAGAGACAGATGTCTTTCATTTGTCTCTGATTGGGAGCCATATTTAAGGCAGCCATGGGCATCATGCATTTGTGGGTAATTGTCTATGTCTATGTTGAACGTTTGTTGCTTGTCTGTGCACTAACGTTTGTAGCTTCACGGTCGTCAGTTTGTTATTTTGTTAGTTTGTGTATAGTTGTTCGTTTCTTGTTTTTTCTCTCTTCTAAAATTAAAGAAGATGTATTTGCACACGCTGCGCCTTGGTCCTCTCTCTCACCCTTAGACGATCGTGACAGAATTACCCACCAAACCAGGACCAAGCAGCGTGAAAGGATGGAACAGCGCTTAGTGGAGGAATGGACCCGGGAAAAGGATAAGTGGAGAACAACCTGGGAAGAGATAGACAGGTGGGTGTGCGATCCAGAGAAAGTGCCGGAGCCTGCCTGGGATTCGCTGGAGCAGTGCGAGGAGGGTTACAGGATTATGGAGTTGGAGAAAGGAGCACGAAGGCGCGGTAGGAAACCCTCGAGGAAACGCCAAAAATTTATTGGGGAGGGGCTCATGGGGAGTGTGGCGAGTCCAGATAGGAGATCTGCGTCAACTTTCCGTGCTACCCGTGAGGACCTTAAGAAGGAACCTGAGCCAGTCGGGCTGAATTTGGAGGTGAGCAATGGGACTGATACAGAGACTGTTAAGGATTTATTGGGGAGGTTGGAGGAGAGTGAAATGAGGGAGCTGCTGTGTTGGTGCGTGAGGCACAAAATCCACCCGACAGAGCGTGTGCGGGAAGTGATGTTACCTGAGTCAGCTCTCCTTGCTCATCCCGAGGTGCGTGCTAACCGTCTGGGAATGACAGTCCCATGAACCAGGCCTCCTGTACGCCTCCCTAGTCCTGCACCTCCTGTAGCAGCCCCACGTACTAACTCTCCTGTGGCAGCCCCTCGTACCAGTCCTCCAGTTCCGGCACCACGCACCAAGCCTTTTGTGCGTCTCCAGAGTCCAGTACGTCCTGTTTCTCCTCCCCGCACTAGCCCTGAGATGCGTGTCCCCAGCCCGGTACCTCCAGTTCCGGCACCACGCACCAAGCCTTTTGTGCGTCTCCAGAGTCCAGTACGTCCTGTTTCTCCTCCCCGCACTAGCCCTGAGATGCGTGTCCCCAGCCCGGTACCACCAGTTCCGGCACCACGCACTAGGCCTAATGTGCGTCTCCAGGGTCCAGTATGCCCTGTTCCTCCTCCCCGCACTAGCCCTGAGATGCGTGTCCCCAGCCCGGTACCACCAGTTCCGGCACCACGCACTAGGCCTAATGTGCATCTCCAGGGTCCAGTATGCCCTGTTCCTCATCCCCGCACTAGCCTGAAGGTGCGTGTCTTTAGCCCGGTACTTCCAGTTCCGGCACCACGCACCAGGCCTACAGTGCGTCTCAGCCGGCCAGAGTCTGCCGTCTGCACAGCGGTGCCTGAACTGCCCGTCTGCCAAGCGCCATCTGAGCCACCCGTCTGCCAAGCGCCATCTGAGCCATCAGTCTACCCAGCGCCATCTGAGCCATCTGTCGGCCAGTGCCCTCTGAGCCATCTGTCTGCCCAGTGCCATCTGAGCCATCTGTCTGCCCAGTGCCATCTGAGCCATCTGTCTGCCCAGTGCCATCTGAGCCATCTGTCTGCCCAGTGCCATCTGAGCCATCTGTCTGCCCAGTGCCATCTGAGCCATCTGTCTGCCCAGTGCCATCTGAGCCATCTGTCTGCCCAGTGCCATCTGAGCCATCCGTCTGCCCAGTGCCATCTGAGCCATCCGTCTGCCCAGTGCCATCTGAGCCATCCGTCTGCCAAGTGCCATCTGAGCCATCCGTCTACCCAGCGCCATCTGAGCCATCCGTCTGCCCCGAGCCATTAGAGCCGCCCGTCTGTCCCGAGCCGTCAGAGCCGTTCGTCAGTCAGGAGCCGCTAGAGCCGTTCGTCAGTCAGGAGCCGCTAGAGCCATTCGTCAGTCAGGATCTGCCAGAGCCGCCAACCAGACAGGATCTGCCAGAGCCGCCAACCAGACAGGATCTGCCAGAGCCGCCAACCAGACAGGATCTGCCAGAGCCGCCAACCAGACAGGATCTGCCAGAGCCGCGAACCAGACAGGATCTGCCAGAGCCGCCAGCCAGCCATGTGCAGCCAGATCCGTCAGCCAGCCATGAGCAGCCAGATCCGTCAGCCAGCCATGAGCAGCCAGATCCGTCAGCCAGCCATGAGCAGCCAGATCCGTCAGCCAGCCATGAGCAGCCAGATCCGTCAGCCAGCCATGAGCAGCCAGATCCGTCAGCCAGCCATGATGCTGTAATGATCACCATTTTTCTAACCCTAAACCTAACCCTGATTGACATAAAATAGCATGCAACAAAAGACTATTTGTCCCATGATTTTCTCAAATGGTTCATCTTTACCGTACATATACACATATATATATATATAAATATATAATATATATATATATATATATATATATATATATATATATATTGTAACGACCCTCCTAAAGCAGCTACGTTGTATTGCACCAGAGTTATATATTAGAACGAACACAATTCTATGAAAGAATTCTAACCTCATTTTCATAATGGTCAAATAGAAGTGCAAATTCTGATACAGGACTACTCACTTCTTCATCTTCCTCTTCTTCATAGTCTATTACAAATGTATCTCCTTTCGAAACTAATTACATTACCCGGCAACTGAGTGAGACGATGCACGCATGACTGCGCCAGCTGATCCTGTTGCTCAAAGGAAAGAGGTATTTTTGAGAAATGCTACCAAACAGCACCTTAAAGCACAAGATCTGGGATGTACGAGAGGACATTTAGATGTGGTTAGATTACCAAGTATTAAAATGCCACTGCAGTTACTTGGAAAACGTGTTCAGCATACGTTTAGTGGAAACGTTTTAGATACAGAATATGATGCAACAGTGGTAGACATTAGAACATCAGATGACATTTATGAGTTTAGAATCAAATATGACAAAACTTGTAATATGCCCTGGTTGCCCTTATGGTCAGGAATATCAAGAAAACCGTACACAACTAATCCTAGTTTGTACAAAGGATCTGGTAGGGGGAAAAATTGAACACATGTTTATTAGCAGCGAGGATGGAAGTGTGTGCTGGTTGCAACAACTACTACACTCTTCAGGTTACTGATGAGCTGATCCAATGACAGCCGTTTCCCATGTTTTGACAAGTTCAAAATTTAATTCTCGTTTTTCTGGCCTAATAACAAAGCGTCTAACTTTTTACTGTGCTGTCACGGCTGGTATTTTGTCCACATCACTTAAATTAGCTATCTGCTCATCCACTTCCTCCACACGGGTCCAGAACCCACCATATTTGCCCATGTCTACAGTAATCTGTTGTTTTTACTGACTCCCTGAAGGTCGTTTTGCTTTTGTCTATCTTGTTTCTCTTTAAGTGCCTGCAGTCTAGTCTCTCTTATTTTGACATGCGCTCACGATATATGGCTCTCTGTCCTTTAACTGATGCCCTAGATGTTTCAAGGACCTTAGCTTTCCTCTCAGGACCTAAACTAGCCAACCATTCCCAAGACCTATTCTGTTTAAACATGATCATGCCCTCTAATGCTACCTTCCTTGCCCTCGTCTTTAATCTTATTAACTGATTAAATATCCCAAGATCCCTCTCACACGCAACGTGTGTTTCTGGAGCAGATTCTAATGCTTTATACTGTTCGTCAGATACACTGTCGTACCGTCCATGCTTTCACTAGACTAGCAAAACTTTGCTCCAGAGCTTGTTTTGTCATGTCATCCAACTCTTCGGATTCTTGTGCTATAAGTTTGTCGAAGATGGGTCCCCTGTGGACGTCTACGCCATCAAACAAAGTGACCTCACCTCTAATGAAAGTGCTGCTGTCTGCCTGCCACTCTGTGAGCTTTCTAACAAGCACTATACCTGTTGTTCATTGCAAGGAAATGTTCTTTCTTTCCAAGGACTCTCCAGAATGGTTCTGTAAGCTGTTTGGATATAAGGCATAATGCCCTACATCCCCGCAATGAACTGAATGACATTCAGATCAGCATGAATGGCTTGAATTAACCTGTTTTCATTTTGGGTGAGTCTCGTGAAGTCCAACAAGTCAGTGTAGAGATAGTAAACACCTGCTGCATTGTGGAACATCACATTTATGCGGTTTCCTTTGAGAGTAACTTAAGGAACGTCGTCAGAACCATTCTTGTTAAGCAAGAATGTTCTGAATTTGACTGGCTTGCCACTCTCCTCACATGCACGTTCCTGTACTGCTTTACATCCAGTTCGGATAAGCCTAACTGTACCACTCTCACAGCCTAATGTGTGTGTGGGATCTACTTTAGCACTACCTACCTTGTCCTGTTGGAAAATAAGGGATTCCCACATAGCTAATGTTGTACCCGCCTGATGTGCCAGCCCATCAATAACGTGCATACCGCAAAATAGCTCATTGACAAGAGAAAGTCTAGCCTTTTCTGTGTCATCTAAGTCATTGACGCAGTCATTGACGCAGACGCAGTCAGTCAGGAAAGCAAAGGCTAGCTTTTTCAAGCAGAAATTTGCATCCTGTAGCTCTAACTCCAAAAAGTTCTGGGACACTGTAAAGTCCATGGAGAACAAGAGCACCTCCTCCCAGCTGCCCACTGCACTGAGGCTAGGTAACACGGTCACCACCGATAAATCCATGATAATTGAAAACTTCAACAAGCATTTCTCAACGACTGGCCATGCCTTCCACCTGGCTACTCCAACCTCGGCCAACAGCTCCGCCCCCCCCTGCAGCTACTCGCCCATGCGTCCCCAGCTTCTCCTTTACCCAAATCCAGATGGCAGATGTTCTTAAAGAGCTGCAAAACCTGGACCCATACAAATCAGCTGGGCTTGATAATCTAGACCCTCTATTTCTGAAACTATCCGCCGCCATTGTCGCAACCCCTATTACCAGCCTGTTCAACCTGTCTTTCATATCGTCTGAGATCCCCAAGGATTGGAAAGCTGCCGCGGTCATCCCTCTCTTCAAAGGGGGAGACACCCTGGATCCAAACTGTTACAGACCTATATCCATCCTGCCCTGCCTATCTAAGGTCTTCGAAAGCCAAGTTAATAAACAGATCACTGACCATCTCGAATCCCACCGTACCTTCTCCGCTGTGCAATCCGGTTTCCGAGCCGGTCACGGGTGCACCTCAGCCACGCTCAAGGTACTAAACGATATCATAACCGCCATTGATAAAAGACAGTACTGTGCAGCCGTCTTCATCGACCTGGCCAAGGCTTTCGACTCTGTCAATCACCATATTCTTATCGGCAGACTCAGTAGCCTCGGTTTTTCTGATGACTGCCTTGCCTTGTTCACCAACTACTTTGCAGACAGAGTTCAGTGTGTCAAATTGGAGGGGATGTTGTCCGGACCTCTGGCAGTCTCTGTGGGGGTACCACAGGGTTCAATTCTCGGGCTGACTCTTTTCTCTGTATATATCAATGATGTTGCTCTTGCTGCGGGCGATTCCCTGATCCACCTCTCCGCAGACGACACCATTCTGTATACTTCTGGCCCTTCCTTGGACACTGTGCTATCTAACCTCCAAACGAGCTTCAATGCCATACAACACTCCTTCTGTGGCCTCCAACTGCTCTTAAACGCTAGTAAAACCAAATGCATGCTTTTCAACCGTTCGCTGCCTGCACCCGCCCGCCCGACTAGCATCACCACCCTGGACGGTTCCGACCTAGAATATGTGGACATCTATAAATACCTAGGTGTCTGGCTAGACTGTAAACTCGCCTTCCAGATTCATATTAAACATCTCCAATCCAAAATCAAATCAAGAATCGGCTTTCTATTTCGCAACAAAGCCTCCTTCACTCACGTCGCAAAACTCACCCTCGTAAAACTGACTATCCTACCGATCCTTGACTTCGGCGATGTCATCTACAAAATAGCTTCCAATACTCTACTCAGCAAACTAGATGCAGTTTATCATAGTGCCATCCGTTTTGTTACCAAAACACCTTATACCACCCACCACTGCGACCTGTATGCTCTAGTCGGCTGGCCCTCGCTACATATTCGTCGCCAGACCCACTGACTCCAGGTCATCTATAAGTCCATGCAGGTAAAGCTCCGCCTTATCTTAGTTCACTGGTCAAGATATCAACACCCACCCGTAGCACGCGCTCCAGCAGGTATGTCTCACTGATCATCCCAAAAGCCAACACCTCATTTGGCCGCCTTTCCTTCCAGTTCTCTGCTGCCTGTGACTGGAACGAATTGCAAAAATTGCTGAAGTTGGACACTTTTATTTCCCTCACCAACTTTAAACATCTGCTATCTGAGCAGCTAACCGATCGCTGCAGCTGTACATAGTCCATCTGTAAACAGCCCACCCAATTTACCTACCTCATCCCCTTACTGTTTTTATTTATTTACCTTTCCGCTCTTTTGCACACCAGTATCTCTACTTGCTCATGATCATCTGATGATTTATCACTCCAGTGTTAATCTGCTAAATTGTAATTATTCGCTCCTGTGGCCTATTTATTGCCTACCTCATTCCTTTTGCACACAATGTATATAGACTCATTTTTTCCCCTACTGTGTTATTGACTTGTTTATTGTTTACTCCATGTGTAACTCTGTGTTGTTGTCTGTTCACACTGCTATGCTTTATCTTGGCCAGGTCGCAGTTGTAAATGAGAACTTGTTCTCAACTAGCCTTCCTGGTTAAATAAAGGTGAAATAAAATACAATAAAATTGAACCCATCTACAATATCTGGTAATATGTTTGACCTGAACTGGGATAGAATCTCATTAAATGTTTTCTTTACGCTCGCTCTGACACCCATTAAGTTTGTTATTTTTGTAGACATGTCTTTGAAGTGATGATCGCGTGAAAACTCTGTTTTACCACGATTGACAACATCCTGTACCATTTCAACAATGGTGTCAAATCAAATCAAATTTAATTGGTCACATACACATGGTTAGCAGATGTTAATGCGAGTGTAGCGAAATGCTTGTGCTTCTAGTTCCGACAGTGCAGTAATATCTAGCAAGTAATCTAACAATTTCACAACAACTACCTTATACAGACAAGTGTAAAGGGATGAATAAGAATATGTACATATAAATATATGGATGAGCGATGGCTGAACGGCATAGGCAAGATGCAGTAGATGGTATAGAGTACAGTATATACATATGAGATGAGTAATTTAGGGTATGTAAACATTATTTAAAGTGGCATTGTTTAAAGTGACTATACATTTATTACATCCAATTATTAAAGTGGCTAGAGATTTGAGTGTATGTTTGCAGCAGCCACTCAATGTTAGTGATGGCTGTTTAACAGTCTGATGGCCTTGAGATAGAAGCTGTTTTTCAGTCTCTCAGTCCCAGCTTTGATGCACCTGTACTGACCTCGCCTTCTGGATGATAGCGGGGTGAACAGGCAGTGGCTCGGGTGGTTGTTGTCCTTGGTGATTTTTTTGGCCTTCCTGTGACATCGGGTGATGTAGGTGTCCTGGAGGTCAGATAGTTTGCCCCCGGTGATGCGTTGTGCAGACCTCACTACCCTCTGGAGAGCCTTAAGGTTGTGGGCGGAGCAGTTGCCATACCAGGCTGTGATAAAGCCCAACAGGATGCTCTCAATTGTGTATCTGTAAAAGTTTGTGAGTGTTTTTGGTGACAAGCCAAATTTCTTCAGCCTCCTGAGGTTGAAGAGGCGCTGTTGAGCTGTTGAGCTCCCCATATTAATCAGGATAATCTCTTCTTTCTAATTATTTAAGGCTGGGCAGTGTATCTCGTTGTCATCGATCGCTAGCCCCAAAATACTTTTTGCCCTTGGACCGCTGAACTCCCCCCATTGTTTTCCTATGAAGGGGCATGCTGGTATATTTCGCCAAATATCTCTCATTGCTGCACATCTAAAGTTTGCAAAAGAGCACCTGCATGTTCCACAGCACTACTGGCAAAATATTCTGTGGACAGATGAAACTAAAGATGAAACTTCCCATGTTTATCAAGACATTTTGCAGGAGAATGCAGGAGAATTGTCCGCCAATTGAAGCTCAACAGAAGTTGGGTGATGCAACAGGACAACGACCCAAAACACAGAAGTAACTCAACAACAGAATGGCTTCAACAGAAGAAAATACGCTTTCTAGAGTGGCCCAGTCAGAGTCCTGACTTCAACCCGATTGAGATGCTGTGGCATGACCTCGAGAGCGGTTCACACCAGACATCCCGAGAGTATTACTGAACTGAAACAGTTTTGTAAACTGTAACTGTAACTGTAAGAGGAATGGTCCAAAATTCCTCCTGACCGTTGTGCTGGTCTGATACGCAACTACAGAAAACGTTTGGTTGAGGTTATTGCTGCCAAAAAAGGGTCAACCAGTTATTAAATCCAAGGGTTCCCATACGTTTTCCACCCTGTACTGTGAATGTTTACACGGTGTGTTCAATAAAGACATGAAAACGTATCAATCATTGTTTGTGTGTTATTAGTTTAAGCTGACTGTGTTTGTCTATTGTTGTGACTTAGATGAAGATCAGATCAAATTTTATGACAATTTTTATGATTTATGCAGAAATCCAGGTAATTCCAAAGGGTCACAAACTTTTCTTGCCACTGTATGCCTCTGTAACTTTCTCACTCAACATTATTCATTCATTTTTTATTTATGTTTATTTAACCTTTATTTAAGTAGGCAAGTCAGATAAAAACAAATTCTTATTCACAATGACGGCCTACCCCAGCCAAACTCTAACGATGCTGGGCCAATTGTGCGCCTACCTATGGGACTCCGGTCACGGCTGTTTGTGATACAGCCTGGGATCGAACCAGGCTCTGTAGTGACACCTCTAGCACTGAGATGCAGCACCTTAGACCGCTTTACCACTCGGGAGGCTATGATTATCCGTTATCATGGTAGGATCCACATTATAATGTAGAAGTGTTCAAAAATATATGAACTCTGAATGTAGTAAAAGTCAGCAGGTGGTAGTCTATGCTTTATTTAGAAAGGAGAACATTGAACCCTCAGGATGAAAGCTGTATTTGCCATAACCTGCTCATTAACTAAATCCCCAATGTTCTCCTCCTCCTCTTTTGTATTTAAAGGGGTCCTCCAGCTATTTTTGAAATTGTACTGTTGAAACACAATATCCCAAGTATAAATATAGTAAAGTGAGCACACTAAAGTGTAAAAAAACAATAACATTTTGAGCAAAATAGTGTTTTTTTTAGACACAACTTCAATGGAGTAGGGCACAGGTGTCAAACTCATTCCCGGAGAGCCAAGTGCCTGCGGGTTTTCGCTTGTCCCTTAAACTTGACTGATGAATTAAGGTCACAAATTAGTAACTCGCCATACCTGTTTGTCTAGGCCTTAATTCAAAGGAAAAAACAAAACCCTGCAGACACTATGCCCTCCATTGAATGAATTTGAAACCTCTGCAGTAGGGCATTCAATGAGTTGGTCCTGGTGGGAATCCTCTGACGTCATTGGCCTCCCTCCTATCTTGAGGAACAATAGAGGAGCAATAGAGAACAAAATAGCAAAGCCCCCTCCCTTCTCCCCACCACACACACACACATACACACCTGGACCATCTGTTGAGATGTGCCTTTTGTTAAGTAAACCAGGTGTTAAATGAGTGAAAATGAGACTGGAGTGCCACTTGACATTCAGCTTCATTGTTTGACTATTTAACCTCTTGGTCCTCCCCTGTGCATGCCACACCCTCTCCCAATGTAGTGTACATGTGAACACATTTCAAACAATGGCTGCATTATGTTCTGTGGTGCTTGAAAATAAAAGGAACACTTGTGGTAGACTGGAGCCATCAGAGTTAAGTTCACAGCTCGTTCATACTGAGCATTTAGGTTATAATGTCTTACCTTGAAAATGGGCATTAATAAACAGCAGAGCTGTAAAAGATCTACATGTATTTGCACAATCAACTGAGTCAGTGATTTCATCGCAATCTCACTCTCAATTTGCACAAATAACATGCAAATGTGTTGCAGCAGATTTCAAAGCCATTCAGGTGTCCTGAAATGCACAAAATCAACTTTTTGCATGTTATTGCACGAATTGTGTGTGAGACTGTGCTGATGGGTAACAGGGTTGACGTGTCATGAGCCATGTGCTTAGTTTTCCACAAAACACCAGAGCAGAACCAGTTCACCTGCTTTTACAATATGATTTGACTAGGTGTTCAAAGAATTACAAAAATAGTAGAGAGTTCAGCTCACATCACAGGGTTGACCTTAAACCGGATGGACAAATGTCAATTCATCATTAATCACATGAACCCTTTTCTCAACCAGCTGCAGAACATGTTTTGACAGTGGATTTAGAAGTGGATATGAAAAAATGATTCGCTTGAGCTTAATTGGTCAACTGCCCCAGCACTCCTGCATTAATTTACACTCGCGGCACCCTGCCCTTAAGGGCGGTATAGATCATTGGAAATGAGTCATTTGATTCGATTCAATTCCCCCTTCTGTAAATAAAAAATACGTTTATCTGTTTAGATTTTTGGTCTCTGGATATACCAATATTCGTAAGCATTATATAATCTCCATAGGCCTATTTCCTTTGGGATGGCACGTGCTTTCTCTTTCAAAATGCAATGTTGTGACAGGCCTACCATAAACATGTTATCTATATAAATACAGTATAAAAGGGCTCCAGACAAACTTTTCCCCTGGTGCCACTAACGTTTTCAGTGGTTGGCACCAACCCAAGATTTGATCCCACCAAAATGTGGTCATTGGCTTCACACAATAGAAAAATGGGGAGTAATGTTATACAGTCATTCACAGCTGCTATTGACATGGTTTGATTCAGTAAATACGTTTCAGATTGGCCTACATTTAATCTAAAATGTCCAAGCAGGAATAATGACAAATATATTTTTATGTCCCAACACTTAAACCAATGATTGGCATACTTTTTGGTTCGACAATTAGGCATTGTTGCTATCATTTTACTATAAAAATAAGGCTCCAGAATTGCAGAAATGGAATGTGTTTACATATTTTTGTTGTGTACAAATATCTATAGGCTAATTAATTTGGGAGTAAGTTCACCATTTGAGGAAGAGGAAACTCAAAACCTATTAGCTAGATCGCTAAATATAATTTCCATCTAGTTAGTCGTGTAACCTCCCCTGTTATTGGTAATGGTGAGAGGTTATCTTGTCTTGGGGTCATTATCTTTGTGCATCTGTAACTTTCTCACTCAGGTATATGGAACAAAATACAAAACTTTTGACAAAATGCAATACACTGTAAGTAAATTTGTCCTAGTTGCCTACTAGACACATTGAAATGGGGGGACTAGATACATAAAGTGCATTCATTTCTAAATTGCATTCATGTAGCCTGCCTATAAAAAACATTTGATATCAAATGCAACATGCTGGAGTATAGAGCCAAATTAAACGTTTTAGCTTCACTGTCCAAATGAATATGTAGGGGGGTGTATGTCTCAGACTTAAGCCATGTGCTGGTCATTAGCATGTCCATACCAGAATAATCTGTGTTGATGTGATGCTTCCGTGTGGTGGAGATAAGGGAAGAGAGGAAGAAGAAAGTGCAGGGGGAGTTGAACAATCAAGTTCAAGTGAAGAATGGTTTCATATCCACTTCTAAATCCACTCTCAACATGTTCTGCAGTTGGTTGAGAAAAGGGTTAATGTGATTAATGATGAATTGACATTTGTCCATCCGGTTTAAGGTCAACCCTGTGACGTGAGCTGAACTCTCGTTTTAATATGGAAATACAATTATATTTGTAATTATTTTTCCCCCGAAAGAAACATTGAACATCTAGTCAAATCATATTGTAAAAGCAGGTGAACTGGTTCTGCTCTGGTGTTTTGCAGTGTTTTACACATTTGCATGTTATTTGTGCAAATTGAGTGTGAGACTGCATTGCAATCACTGACCCAGTTGATTGTGCAAATACATGTAGATCTTTTACAGCTCTGCTGTTTATCAATGGTCCTTTTCAGGGTAGGACATTATCACCTAAATGCTCAGTATGAAAGAGCTGTGAACTTAACTCTGATGGCTCCAGTCTACCACAAGTGTTCCTTTTATTTTCAAGCACCACAGAACATAATGCAGCCATTGTTTGAAATGTGTTCACATGTACACTACATTGGGAGAGGGTGTGGCATGCACAGGGGAGGACCAAGAGGTTAAACAGTCAAACAATGAAGCTGAATGTCAAGTGGCACTCCAGTCTCCTTTTCACGTCATTTAACACCTGGTTTACTTAACAAAAGGCACATCTCAATAGATGGTCCAGGTGTGTATGTGTGTGTGTGGTGGGGAGAGGGGGGGGTGCTTTGCTATTTTGTTCTCTATTGCTCCTCTATTGTTCCTCAAGATAGGAGGGAGGCCAATGACGTCAGAGGATTCCCAACAGAACCAACTCATTGAATGCCCTACTCCAGAGGTTTCAAATTCATTCAATGGAGGGCATAGTGTCTGCAGGGTTTTCCTTTGAATTAAGGCCTAGACAAACAGGTGTGGGGAGTTACTAATTTGTGACCTTAATTCATCAGTCAAGTATAAGGGACAAGCGAAAACCCGCAGGTACTTGGCTCTCCGGGAATGAGTTTGACACCTGTGCCCTACTCCATTGAAGTTGTGTCTAAAAAAACACTATTTTGCTCAAAATGTTATTGTTTTTTTACACTTTAGTGTACTCACTTTACTATATTTATACTTGGGATATTGTGTTTCAACAGTACAATTTCAAAAATAGCTAGAGGACCTCTTTAAATACAAAGAAGAGGAGGAGAATATTGGGGATTTAGTTAATGAGCAGGTTATGGCAAATACAGCTTTCATCCTGAGGGTTCAATGTTCTCCTTTCTAAATAAAGCATAGACTACCACCTGCTGACTTTTACTACATTCAAAGTTCATATATTTTTGAACACTTCTACATTAATGTGGATGCTACCATGATAACGGATACTCATAGCCTCCCGAGTGGTAACGCGATCTAAGGTGCTGCATCTCAGTGCTAGAGGTGTCACTACAGACCCTGGTTTGATCCCGGGCTGTATCACAACCGGCCGTGATCGGAGTCCCATAGGTAGGCGCACAATTGGCCCAGCATCGTTAGAGTTTGGCTGGGGTAGGCCGTTATTGTGAATAAGAATTTGTTTTTATCTGACTTGCCTACTTAAATAAAGGTTAAATAAACATACATTTAAAAAAGGAATGAATAATGGTGAGTGAGAAAGTTACAGAGGCGTAAATATTATACCTCCACCAAAATGCTAACCTCCTCGTGTTACTCCCATGGTAAAGGTGAGAGGTTATCACGTCTTGGGTTCATGATCTTTGTGCATCTGTTATTTTCTCACTCAGGTAAATGGAACTAAATACTCAACTTTTGACAAAATGTAATACACTCAAAGTAAATGTGTCCTAGTTGCCTAATAGACATATTCAAATGGGGGGACTAGATACATAAAGTGCATTCATTTCTAAATTGCATTCATGTAGCCTGATATAAAAAAACATTTGATATCAAATCCAAAATGCTGGAGTATAGAGCCAAATTAAACGTTTTAGCTTCACTGTCCAAATGAATATGTAGGGGTGTGTATGTCTCAGACTTAAGCTATATGCTGGTCATTAGCATGTCCATACCAGAACAATCTGTGTTGATGTGATGTTTCGTGTGGTGGAGATAAGGGAAGAGAGGAAGAAGAGAGGAAGAAGAGGGCAGGTGAGAAGGGGTGGTGATAAAAACTAAAATGGCTCAGTAGGCTGATTCCCTTTCATTCATTCATTCATTCAATCCCACTGTAGTCCATTAAAAAGCCATTGGAGACTCTTTCAGCTGCCCATACATGGCTTGAATGGATAGAATTTGGTTAGTGATAAGAGAACTCGATTTGTTTAGTTGGTATAAGTAAAGGAAAAATACACTTTTAGAAACTAGTTTTACCTCTTGAGGTTTGCAGAATCATATTTTTTGGAAAAATAAATACTTAAATTAGCATACCATCAGTCATCTTTATAGTTGGGGGGGGGGGGGGGGGGGTACAGTATTAACTCTGAATGTAGTAAAAGTCAGCAGGTGGTAGTCTATGCTTTATTTAGAAAGGAGAACATTGAACCCTCAGGATGAAAGCTGTATTTGCCATAACCTGCTCATTAACTAAATCCCCAAATGTTCTCGTCCTCCTCTTTTGTATTTAAAGGGGTCCTCCAGCTATTTTTAAATGTTTACTGTTGAAACGGAAATGTAAATATCTTAAAGTGAGCTACATTTTGAGCTAAATAGTTTTTTGTTGTTATTGACACTACTGCAAACTTTAATGGAGTAGGGCACAGCTGCCAAAGTGCTAATTTCAGGCAAAGCTGGTGGGGTTATTTAAGACCAACCAGAAGCTGTAACTTGGTTGGTTGTGGCATACATTTTGCAAGGGTGAACACATTTGTCAGTATGCAGCCCTCGTTGTCTTCTGGGGCTCTCCTCAGCAGCTCAGAGTCGTCGTTGTCCTCGAAGCACGAGAAAAATATGTTTAGCTCGTCCGGTAGGGCGGTGTTGATGTCCTCGAAGTGGCTGGCTTTCTTTTTGTAATCCGTGATCATTAGGAGCCCCTGCCACATACGCCTCGTGTTCGACCCGTTGGATTGCTCCTCTACTTTGTGCATATACTTGTGTTTCGCTATATTGGAGTGTGGATTCTGAATGGTCGGACCAACGCTGTGCAGACCTGACCACTGGAACTTTCCTTTTGAGTCTTTGTTTGCAGGCGGCGATAAGCAAAATGGCGTTGTCAGATTTACTGAAAGGAGGAGGAGAGACGGCCTTACCTGTTTCTAAAAGACATGTAGCAGTAGTCAAGCCTGCAATTTACACGGGTAGGACAGTCATGTGTTGGTAATAATTCTGGAGCACGGACCTCAAATTACCTTTATAGTTTTCAAGATGTAGGATTTTCATAAGCAAAGTGTCATGATTATGTGGCAAGTGACACTTTACTTCTTGAAAGTCCAATATCTGCAAAACGTGACTGCTGACATGCAAAACATTTTGGGACTGTATCAACAGTGGTATAATGATAAAAAATACCAAAAGATAGTTTTTGCATGGAGTTTTCCTTTAATGTTGAGTTAGGCTATATGTTTTAGTAGGCATACAGACAATATCATTGCGATAAAATCTATTTCAATATCTGCCCAAATACAAAAAAAGATCAGTGGACTAATGGAAAAAAATGCCAAAATATCGTTTTTTTGTGGATTTTTCCTTGAATAAAGGAAAAGAACAAGAACAAGTGTAGAACTAACATAAAATTATAATAATTGTCATCTTCCCGTCTTCATGACGCTGACGTTTTAGAGAATATATATTCAATATCACAAACGAAAAAATATATTGTTATTCGGCTGCTTTTACTCCTTAGTATAGTGACAATGACACTTTTCTAGCGTTAGTATCGGCCTTTCTCCCCACACCTAATAATATCACATTGAGGGGTGCTGGCCACTGTCTGATGGCTATAGGTGAGAGACATATTAACAATATGAACAATCCATTACTAATTACCCATCTTTAATGGGAATGAAGACGTGGGCGGGGCAATCTATTGTGGGTGCAGTAGTCTAATTATAATATCTAAACTGAAGTGGGTCTGGGTATGATGTATAAAGTCCACTCTGGTGGGATCGAATTCAGACGAGTCTTCCTGCAGGAGAAGAGCCGTACGTGACCTGTAAAAAACGAAGCGTGCGTAATTTACAATGGCGAAATGGGAAATGCGAATGGACGTTCTAAAATGTTTGGCGGTGCTTGAGCTGGATGACATGGATTCAGACGGAAGGGGGGAACTTGATGAGATGTATCAAGAGATCTATGATGATAAATATGGCATTTTTTCAGTAGATTCCGATTCTGACTGTGAGGCGTATGGGATCCCTGCCAGGGTGCCAGCGGCACCACAACGCAAGCAGCAAAACTCCCGCAGTTGCTACAGTCAACATGGGCGCAAAAAAGCCCCTACGTTGCCCACTGTGGAGCCGTCACCAACTGAGATGGAGAGCGATAACAAGGGGGCGGACGGCACAGTTTGGGTGAAACAGCCTGTTGGTAACGCCATGGGTCGATTATTAACACAGAACGACACCAGAGTGGAATCAGGCCCTACACCATATGCAAAAGACAGAATCGACGGTGCCTACGCCAGCTTTCATTGTTTGTGTGACATGGAGATGTTGCAGCGCATCAGGGACTGTACTGTGGCCGAGGCGCACCGGGCGCAAGGAAAAAACACAACATGGGACTTGTCTGTGGAGGAATTGGAAGCATTCATTGCGGTCCTGTATGTCCGTGGGCTATACGGCAATAGACAAGCGTCTTTGGATGGCTACTGGTCATGTTTAAAATCAGATTTCTTTCGAGACACAATGCCAGTGGACCGCTTCACAGAAATCATGCGGTACCTGCGTTTTGACACAAGAGAGATCAGACGCCCCCGGACAAATTCGAACAAATTCGCCGTGGTCTCAGAAGTTTGGAACGCGTTTGTACGGAACTGCGTTGCATGTTACAAGCCAGGGTTGAACATCACTGTTGAGGAGCAACGGTTCCTTACAAGTGGGGAGGTCATCAAGTTTTCGTTGACCGCTGACGTAGACAGCAAGTACGTGCTAAATGTCATTCCTCATGTCGTTCCTTATTCGTGGGAAGATGAATCTCAGAAGCCTGAAAATGTGGCATTGAAGCTTGTGGAACCTTACCTCGGTGCGGGGAGAAATGTCACTACGGACAAGTTCTGCACATCCCTGCCATTAGCAAATAAGTTGATTGCCAACAATACCAACTTGGTCGGGGCCGTGAGTCATTGCGGACGAGAGCTGCCTCCCGTGATGCGTAATCAGACACAGACAAAGCTATACTCCACTACCGTGCTAAAGCATGACAAAGCAACCCTTACGGTTTACAGAAGTAACCCAAGAAAGAACGTCTGTATTCTGAGCACTATGCACCCGACTGTCGCCATCGGGAGCGACCGAACGAGAGAACCGGAGACCGTGACGTTCTATAATAGCAACAGGGTAGGTTTCACATTACGATATTTTTTAAACATCATGCCATACACGTGTCATGCACTTGCAGACTACCAAATGGGTCGTTGTTTTTCATTTGGGGATGTAATGCTAATCAATTGTATTCTATCCCATAGGTTGACGTAAATAGGATGACAAGAGAGCGCACGGTGGAGGTTGTGACAGGGTTGGAGAAAGGAGGTTCACACCGCTGGCCCCTTGCGGTATTCTTCAACCTTCTTGACCTGGCTGCAATCAACGCATATGTTTTGTTCACGCAATGCACCGCTAAGACAGTGTCAAGGAGAGATTTCGTCAAGGATCTGGCATTCGAGCTTCGCGAGAAGCACATGAGGGCCAGTGCCGCACCGCCTCCTCCCCTCCCACCCATCCAGGACACAGTCTGTGAAACGAAGACCCGGAGCAAGGTGCGCAGATCGACACGGAACAAGGCTCCTGAAAGCTGTGGGTAGTGCAACGGATTTGCTTGTGGGTCTTGCGCACGCAAATATCCAGAACAACAGAAGACGAGAGATGAATTCATGCGTTAGGCTAAAGGCGCATATCCCAAAGGCACAAGATACTGTCTCCAGTGAATTAACAACCGAGTCTGTGTTATAGCATGGATATATTGCCACTAATTCTCCTGTATGCATGTAATGTTTCAACATTGTGTTTTGCACCCTACCAATTGTGTTACAAATAAAATGCAGAAACTTGATAACATTGTATTTTTTTATTCAAAGAAAAAATTAAAACAAGACAGTTTTACACGAATTGTCTTATCAATTGATAGCCATTACATTTATGAGTTATGTAATTAATGATGATTGTGACATTACCAAGTTTTGAGTGCAGATGATTTGATAGTGGATAAGACATACTTTTGTAATGTCCAGCCAGTTAGAATTGTGTCATTACTAAAAGCAAGACAAGTGACTATAAAGTATTATGCCAACACGTGTAACCCCTGAAAAGTCGGGTGTTTTAGTGTACTCTAATTCCTCTTCAACGTTTAGTAAAATATACACTAAATGATTACACCCTATATTATCATACAGTAATTGATAAATATATAGGCTAGGCTATGACAAGAGTAGGCTGCATGTGCAACAGCTATACCAGGGATTCTATGTTTTTTGGAGTATATAAAAACTGCTGGTAAAATGGCATATCGTTTTCTATTACTAAACTAGATATGCTGTTTACCTCAAGCATTTCATCATAAGATGATAATTAAACTAGAAAGGTACTAGAAAACATGACTTTGAATTGACAAGCGACATATGATGATCTCTCTTATGCAGCCTATATTGTTTGTCTTTAATGAAAGCTAATTGGAATTTACACAGTCACTACATTCAGAAGTAACGTACCATCCCATTCCTATCAGGGCCTGGCCAATTTGATTTACGACGCTTCTGACCGATTGTACGTCAATAGGAAAATATACAGTAAATATATATATATATTTTTTAAATGGTATGATGCAATACTCTTCAAGATGCTTTCTTCTTAACATACTTGCTTGCCCCTCCAAATAAAATATTTCAATATTTAAACAGAAAGAAGCATCAATCTCCGATAAAGGGCTGCAGGTAGCCTAGTGGTTAGAGTGTTGGACTAACAAGGTTGCAAGATCGAATCCCTGAGCTGACAAGGTACACATCTGTCGTTCTGCCCCAGTTAATCCACAGTTTTTAGGCCTGTAATTGAAAATAAGAAGTTGTACTTACTGACTTGGCTAGTTAAGAAAAATGAAGCATCTGAGTGAGAGCTAAACATTGCCCCTTTGTCTCTGTATGTGTTGCCCATGTATCTGATGTTGTCTGGGCCAAAAAGAGTATGGCATGTATTTTAACCAGACAGCAGCAGATACATGGACTGCATAAACTGAGTGTACAGTACAAAGCACCTTCCTGATATTGAGTTGCCCCCCCCCCCAACCTTTGCCATCAGAACAGTCTCAATTCGTCAGGGCATGGACTCTTCAAGTTGTCAAAAGCACTCCACAGGGATGCTGACCCATGTTGACTCCAAGCTTCCCACAGTTGTGTCAAGTTGTCTGGATGTCTTTGAGTGGTGGACCATTCTTGATACACACAGGAAACTGTTGAGGGTGAAAAACCCAGCAGCCCTGCAGTTTTGACATCTGCATTGCTTGCTTTCTGGGGCTTTAGGCTGGGTTACTGTATAACACTTTGTGACATCTGCTGATGTTAAAAGGGCTTTATAAATACATTTGATTGATTTATTTATTGACACAAACCATTGCGCCTGGCACCTACTACCATATCCCAGTCAAAAGCACTTAAATCTTTTGTCTTGCCCATTCACCCTCTGAAGTCACTTTAATAATTTTACCTACATGTACATATTACCTCAATTACCTCGACACCGGTGTCCCCGCACATTGACTCTGTACCGATATCCCCTGTATATAACCCCGCTATTTTTATTTACTGCTGCTCTTTAATTATTTGTTATTCTTATCTCTTACTTTTTAATTATTTTTGGGGTATTTTATTTAAATTGCATTGTTGGTTTAAGGGCTTGTACGTAAGCATTTCACTTTAAGGTCTACACCTGTTGTATTCGGCGCATGTGACAAATACAATTTGATTTGATTTGAATGGCACACATACACAATCCATGTCTCAATTGTCTCACGGCTAAAAATCCTTCTTTAACATGTCACCTCCCATTCATCTACACTGATTGAAGTGGATTTAACAAGTGACATCAATAATGGATTATAGCTTTCACCTGGATCCACCTGGTTAGTCAATGTCATGGAAAGAGCTGGTGTTCTTAATATTTTGTATACTCAGTGTATATCGGCATATAGTGAGTAAAAAATCATATCAAATCAAAAAAAATTGGTCACATACACATGGTTAGCAGATGTTAGTGCGAGTGTAGCGAAATGCTGGTGCTTCTAGTTCCGAACATGCAGTAATATCTAACAAGTAATCTAACAATTTCACAACAACTACCTTAAACAGGGGCACAAACTCTGCAGTTGTTGAACCGATGTCTCTGAATATATCTCTTTCTGTAATGATTTAATCAGTTAAAATACTTGACATCCAATGAGAGCAAAATTATACTTTTTTAAAACATGATTTTAAGCTCTACATCAGGGATCATCAGCTGCGGGATGATTTTTTTCATGAATGGATGGACACCGGTCCGGAAAATAATTACAAATAATTTGTAGACTGCAAATTGACCACAAGAAGCCCAAACATGACACATTTCCATGCCCATACTGTGAGATGCTTAAGACAGCGCTACAGGGAGACAGGACGGACAGCTGATCATCCTCGCAGTGGCAGACCACGTGTAACAACACCTGCACAGGATCGGTACATCCGAACATCACACCTGCGGGACAGGTACAGGATGGCAACAACAACTAACCGAGTTACACCAGGAATGCCCAATCCCTCCATCAGTGCTCAGACTGTTCACAATAGGCCGAGAGAGGTTGGACTGAGGGCTTGTAGGCCTGTTGTAATGCAGGTCCTCATCAGATATCACCGGCAACAACGTTGTCTATGGGCACAAACCCACCATCGCTGGACCAGACAGAACTGGCAAAAAGTGCTCTTCACTGACGAGTCGCAGTTTTGTCTCACCAGGGGTGATGGTTGGATTCACGTTTATTGTCGAAGGAATGAGAGTTACACCAAGGCCTGTACTCTGGAGCGGGATCGATTTGGAGGTGGAGGGTCCATCATGGTCTGTGGCGATGTGTCACAGCATCATCGGACTGAGCTTGTTGTCATTGCAGGCAATCTCAACGCTGTGCGTTACAGGGAAGACATCCTCCTCCCTCATGTGGTACCCTTCCTGCAGGCTCATCCTGACATGACCCTCTAGCATGACAATGCCACCAGCCATGCTGCTCGTTCTGAGCATGATTTCCTCCAAGACAGGAATGTCAGTGTTCTGCCATGGCCAGCGAAGAGCCCGGATCTCAATCCCATTGAGCACGTCTGGGACCTGTTGGATCGGATGGTGAGGGCTAGGGCCATTCCCCCCAGAAATGTCCAGGAACTTGCAGGTGCCTTGGTGGAAGAGTTGGGTAACATCTCACAGCAAGAACTGGCAAATCTGGTTCACGAGGAGCAGATGCACTGCAGTACTCAATGCAGCTGGTGGCCACACCAGAAACTAACTGTTACTTTTGATTTTGACCCCCCCTTTGTTCAGGGACATAGTATTTAATTTCTGTCACATGTCTGTGGAACTTGTTCAGTTTATGACTCAGTTGTTGAATCTTGTTATGTTCATACAAATATTTACACATGTTAAGTTTGCTGAAAATAAACGCAGTTGACAGTGAGAGTACGTTTCGCTTCTTGCTGTGTTTATATCTCTCTCTTATGCATGTGTCACACCCTGGCCTTAGTATTCTTTGTTTTCATTATTATTTTTAGGTAGGTCAGGGTGTGACATGGGGAATGTTTGTGTTTTGTCGTTTTGGGTGGTTATATGGTAAAGGGGGTGTTGGGTGTAGTGTATGAGTTTGTGTTGAGTAAATGTTTCTAGGTATGTCTATGGTTGAGTGAATGTGTCTAGGTATGTCTATGGTTGCCTGAGTGGTTCTCAATCAGAGACAGATGTCTTTCATTTGTCTCTGATTGGGAGCCATATTTAAGGCAGCCATGGGCATCATGCATTTGTGGGTAATTGTCTATGTCTATGTTGAACGTTTGTTGCTTGTCTGTGCACTAACGTTTGTAGCTTCACGGTCGTCAGTTTGTTATTTTGTTAGTTTGTGTATAGTTGTTCGTTTCTTGTTTTTTCTCTCTTCTAAAATTAAAGAAGATGTATTTGCACACGCTGCGCCTTGGTCCTCTCTCTCACCCTTAGACGATCGTGACAGAATTACCCACCAAACCAGGACCAAGCAGCGTGAAAGGATGGAACAGCGCTTAGTGGAGGAATGGACCCGGGAAAAGGATAAGTGGAGAACAACCTGGGAAGAGATAGACAGGTGGGTGTGCGATCCAGAGAAAGTGCCGGAGCCTGCCTGGGATTCGCTGGAGCAGTGCGAGGAGGGTTACAGGATTATGGAGTTGGAGAAAGGAGCACGAAGGCGCGGTAGGAAACCCTCGAGGAAACGCCAAAAATTTATTGGGGAGGGGCTCATGGGGAGTGTGGCGAGTCCAGATAGGAGATCTGCGTCAACTTTCCGTGCTACCCGTGAGGACCTTAAGAAGGAACCTGAGCCAGTCGGGCTGAATTTGGAGGTGAGCAATGGGACTGATACAGAGACTGTTAAGGATTTATTGGGGAGGTTGGAGGAGAGTGAAATGAGGGAGCTGCTGTGTTGGTGCGTGAGGCACAAAATCCACCCGACAGAGCGTGTGCGGGAAGTGATGTTACCTGAGTCAGCTCTCCTTGCTCATCCCGAGGTGCGTGCTAACCGTCTGGGAATGACAGTCCCATGAACCAGGCCTCCTGTACGCCTCCCTAGTCCTGCACCTCCTGTAGCAGCCCCACGTACTAACTCTCCTGTGGCAGCCCCTCGTACCAGTCCTCCAGTTCCGGCACCACGCACCAAGCCTTTTGTGCGTCTCCAGAGTCCAGTACGTCCTGTTTCTCCTCCCCGCACTAGCCCTGAGATGCGTGTCCCCAGCCCGGTACCTCCAGTTCCGGCACCACGCACCAAGCCTTTTGTGCGTCTCCAGAGTCCAGTACGTCCTGTTTCTCCTCCCCGCACTAGCCCTGAGATGCGTGTCCCCAGCCCGGTACCACCAGTTCCGGCACCACGCACTAGGCCTAATGTGCGTCTCCAGGGTCCAGTATGCCCTGTTCCTCCTCCCCGCACTAGCCCTGAGATGCGTGTCCCCAGCCCGGTACCACCAG
The DNA here is from genome assembly GCF_016432855.1 of Salvelinus namaycush. Lineage (NCBI taxonomy): Eukaryota > Metazoa > Chordata > Actinopteri > Salmoniformes > Salmonidae > Salvelinus > Salvelinus namaycush. Next base: position 32,344 of record NW_024058968.1, read on the forward strand.
TTCCGGCACCACGCACTAGGCCTAATGTGCATCTCCAGGGTCCAGTATGCCCTGTTCCTCATCCCCGCACTAGCCTGAAGGTGCGTGTCTTTAGCCCGGTACTTCCAGTTCCGGCACCACGCACCAGGCCTACAGTGCGTCTCAGCCGGCCAGAGTCTGCCGTCTGCACAGCGGTGCCTGAACTGCCCGTCTGCCAAGCGCCATCTGAGCCACCCGTCTGCCAAGCGCCATCTGAGCCATCAGTCTACCCAGCGCCATCTGAGCCATCTGTCGGCCAGTGCCCTCTGAGCCATCTGTCTGCCCAGTGCCATCTGAGCCATCTGTCTGCCCAGTGCCATCTGAGCCATCTGTCTGCCCAGTGCCATCTGAGCCATCTGTCTGCCCAGTGCCATCTGAGCCATCTGTCTGCCCAGTGCCATCTGAGCCATCTGTCTGCCCAGTGCCATCTGAGCCATCCGTCTGCCCAGTGCCATCTGAGCCATCCGTCTGCCCAGTGCCATCTGAGCCATCCGTCTGCCAAGTGCCATCTGAGCCATCCGTCTACCCAGCGCCATCTGAGCCATCCGTCTGCCCCGAGCCATTAGAGCCGCCCGTCTGTCCCGAGCCGTCAGAGCCGTTCGTCAGTCAGGAGCCGCTAGAGCCGTTCGTCAGTCAGGAGCCGCTAGAGCCATTCGTCAGTCAGGATCTGCCAGAGCCGCCAACCAGACAGGATCTGCCAGAGCCGCCAACCAGACAGGATCTGCCAGAGCCGCCAACCAGACAGGATCTGCCAGAGCCGCCAACCAGACAGGATCTGCCAGAGCCGCGAACCAGACAGGATCTGCCAGAGCCGCCAGCCAGCCATGTGCAGCCAGATCCGTCAGCCAGCCATGAGCAGCCAGATCCGTCAGCCAGCCATGAGCAGCCAGATCCGTCAGCCAGCCATGAGCAGCCAGATCCGTCAGCCAGCCATGAGCAGCCAGATCCGTCAGCCAGCCATGAGCAGCCAGATCCGTCAGCCAGCCATGATGCTGTAATGATCACCATTTTTCTAACCCTAAACCTAACCCTGATTGACATAAAATAGCATGCAACAAAAGACTATTTGTCCCATGATTTTCTCAAATGGTTCATCTTTACCGTACATATACACATATATATATATATAAATATATATATATATATATATATATATATATATATATATATATATATTGTAACGACCCTCCTAAAGCAGCTACGTTGTATTGCACCAGAGTTATATATTAGAACGAACACAATTCTATGAAAGAATTCTAACCTCATTTTCATAATGGTCAAATAGAAGTGCAAATTCTGATACAGGACTACTCACTTCTTCATCTTCCTCTTCTTCATAGTCTATTACAAATGTATCTCCTTTCGAACTAATTACATTACCCGGCAACTGAGTGAGACGATGCACGCATGACTGCGCCAGCTGATCCTGTTGCTCAAAGGAAAGAGGTATTTTTGAGAAATGCTACCAAACAGCACCTTAAAGCACAAGATCTGGGATGTACGAGAGGACATTTAGATGTGGTTAGATTATCAAGTATTAAAATGCCACTGCAGTTACTTGGAAAACGTGTTCAGCATACGTTTAGTGGAAACGTTTTAGATACAGAATATGATGCAACAGTGGTAGACATTAGAACATCAGATGACATTTATGAGTTTAGAATCAAATATGACAAAACTTGTAATATGCCCTGGTTGCCCTTATGGTCAGGAATATCAAGAAAACCGTACACAACTAATCCTAGTTTGTACAAAGGATCTGGTAGGGGGAAAAATTGAACACATGTTTATTAGCAGCGAGGATGGAAGTGTGTGCTGGTTGCAACAACTACTACACTCTTCAGGTTACTGATGAGCTGATCCAATGACAGCCGTTTCCCATGTTTTGACAAGTTCAAAATTTAATTCTCGTTTTTCTGGCCTAATAACAAAGCGTCTAACTTTTTACTGTGCTGTCACGGCTGGTATTTTGTCCACATCACTTAAATTAGCTATCTGCTCATCCACTTCCTCCACACGGGTCCAGAACCCACCATATTTGCCCATGTCTACAGTAATCTGTTGTTTTTACTGACTCCCTGAAGGTCGTTTTGCTTTTGTCTATCTTGTTTCTCTTTAAGTGCCTGCAGTCTAGTCTCTCTTATTTTGACATGCGCTCACGATATATGGCTCTCTGTCCTTTAACTGATGCCCTAGATGTTTCAAGGACCTTAGCTTTCCTCTCAGGACCTAAACTAGCCAACCATTCCCAAGACCTATTCTGTTTAAACATGATCATGCCCTCTAATGCTACCTTCCTTGCCCTCGTCTTTAATCTTATTAACTGATTAAATATCCCAAGATCCCTCTCACACGCAACGTGTGTTTCTGGAGCAGATTCTAATGCTTTATACTGTTCGTCAGATACACTGTCGTACCGTCCATGCTTTCACTAGACTAGCAAAACTTTGCTCCAGAGCTTGTTTTGTCATGTCATCCAACTCTTCGGATTCTTGTGCTATAAGTTTGTCGAAGATGGGTCCCCTGTGGACGTCTACGCCATCAAACAAAGTGACCTCACCTCTAATGAAAGTGCTGCTGTCTGCCTGCCACTCTGTGAGCTTTCTAACAAGCACTATACCTGTTGTTCATTGCAAGGAAATGTTCTTTCTTTCCAAGGACTCTCCAGAATGGTTCTGTAAGCTGTTTGGATATAAGGCATAATGCCCTACATCCCCGCAATGAACTGAATGACATTCAGATCAGCATGAATGGCTTGAATTAACCTGTTTTCATTTTGGGTGAGTCTCGTGAAGTCCAACAAGTCAGTGTAGAGATAGTAAACACCTGCTGCATTGTGGAACATCACATTTATGCGGTTTCCTTTGAGAGTAACTTAAGGAACGTCGTCAGAACCATTCTTGTTAAGCAAGAATGTTCTGAATTTGACTGGCTTGCCACTCTCCTCACATGCACGTTCCTGTACTGCTTTACATCCAGTTCGGATAAGCCTAACTGTACCACTCTCACAGCCTAATGTGTGTGTGGGATCTACTTTAGCACTACCTACCTTGTCCTGTTGGAAAATAAGGGATTCCCACATAGCTAATGTTGTACCCGCCTGATGTGCCAGCCCATCAATAACGTGCATACCGCAAAATAGCTCATTGACAAGAGAAAGTCTAGCCTTTTCTGTGTCATCTAAGTCATTGACGCAGTCATTGACGCAGACGCAGTCAGTCAGGAAAGCAAAGGCTAGCTTTTTCAAGCAGAAATTTGCATCCTGTAGCTCTAACTCCAAAAAGTTCTGGGACACTGTAAAGTCCATGGAGAACAAGAGCACCTCCTCCCAGCTGCCCACTGCACTGAGGCTAGGTAACACGGTCACCACCGATAAATCCATGATAATTGAAAACTTCAACAAGCATTTCTCAACGACTGGCCATGCCTTCCACCTGGCTACTCCAACCTCGGCCAACAGCTCCGCCCCCCCCTGCAGCTACTCGCCCATGCGTCCCCAGCTTCTCCTTTACCCAAATCCAGATGGCAGATGTTCTTAAAGAGCTGCAAAACCTGGACCCATACAAATCAGCTGGGCTTGATAATCTAGACCCTCTATTTCTGAAACTATCCGCCGCCATTGTCGCAACCCCTATTACCAGCCTGTTCAACCTGTCTTTCATATCGTCTGAGATCCCCAAGGATTGGAAAGCTGCCGCGGTCATCCCTCTCTTCAAAGGGGGAGACACCCTGGATCCAAACTGTTACAGACCTATATCCATCCTGCCCTGCCTATCTAAGGTCTTCGAAAGCCAAGTTAATAAACAGATCACTGACCATCTCGAATCCCACCGTACCTTCTCCGCTGTGCAATCCGGTTTCCGAGCCGGTCACGGGTGCACCTCAGCCACGCTCAAGGTACTAAACGATATCATAACCGCCATTGATAAAAGACAGTACTGTGCAGCCGTCTTCATCGACCTGGCCAAGGCTTTCGACTCTGTCAATCACCATATTCTTATCGGCAGACTCAGTAGCCTCGGTTTTTCTGATGACTGCCTTGCCTTGTTCACCAACTACTTTGCAGACAGAGTTCAGTGTGTCAAATTGGAGGGGATGTTGTCCGGACCTCTGGCAGTCTCTGTGGGGGTACCACAGGGTTCAATTCTCGGGCTGACTCTTTTCTCTGTATATATCAATGATGTTGCTCTTGCTGCGGGCGATTCCCTGATCCACCTCTCCGCAGACGACACCATTCTGTATACTTCTGGCCCTTCCTTGGACACTGTGCTATCTAACCTCCAAACGAGCTTCAATGCCATACAACACTCCTTCTGTGGCCTCCAACTGCTCTTAAACGCTAGTAAAACCAAATGCATGCTTTTCAACCGTTCGCTGCCTGCACCCGCCCGCCCGACTAGCATCACCACCCTGGACGGTTCCGACCTAGAATATGTGGACATCTATAAATACCTAGGTGTCTGGCTAGACTGTAAACTCGCCTTCCAGATTCATATTAAACATCTCCAATCCAAAATCAAATCAAGAATCGGCTTTCTATTTCGCAACAAAGCCTCCTTCACTCACGTCGCAAAACTCACCCTCGTAAAACTGACTATCCTACCGATCCTTGACTTCGGCGATGTCATCTACAAAATAGCTTCCAATACTCTACTCAGCAAACTAGATGCAGTTTATCATAGTGCCATCCGTTTTGTTACCAAAACACCTTATACCACCCACCACTGCGACCTGTATGCTCTAGTCGGCTGGCCCTCGCTACATATTCGTCGCCAGACCCACTGACTCCAGGTCATCTATAAGTCCATGCAGGTAAAGCTCCGCCTTATCTTAGTTCACTGGTCAAGATATCAACACCCACCCGTAGCACGCGCTCCAGCAGGTATGTCTCACTGATCATCCCAAAAGCCAACACCTCATTTGGCCGCCTTTCCTTCCAGTTCTCTGCTGCCTGTGACTGGAACGAATTGCAAAAATTGCTGAAGTTGGACACTTTTATTTCCCTCACCAACTTTAAACATCTGCTATCTGAGCAGCTAACCGATCGCTGCAGCTGTACATAGTCCATCTGTAAACAGCCCACCCAATTTACCTACCTCATCCCCTTACTGTTTTTATTTATTTACCTTTCCGCTCTTTTGCACACCAGTATCTCTACTTGCTCATGATCATCTGATGATTTATCACTCCAGTGTTAATCTGCTAAATTGTAATTATTCGCTCCTGTGGCCTATTTATTGCCTACCTCATTCCTTTTGCACACAATGTATATAGACTCATTTTTTCCCCTACTGTGTTATTGACTTGTTTATTGTTTACTCCATGTGTAACTCTGTGTTGTTGTCTGTTCACACTGCTATGCTTTATCTTGGCCAGGTCGCAGTTGTAAATGAGAACTTGTTCTCAACTAGCCTTCCTGGTTAAATAAAGGTGAAATAAAATACAATAAAATTGAACCCATCTACAATATCTGGTAATATGTTTGACCTGAACTGGGATAGAATCTCATTAAATGTTTTCTTTACGCTCGCTCTGACACCCATTAAGTTTGTTATTTTTGTAGACATGTCTTTGAAGTGATGATCGCGTGAAAACTCTGTTTTACCACGATTGACAACATCCTGTACCATTTCAACAATGGTGTCAAATCAAATCAAATTTAATTGGTCACATACACATGGTTAGCAGATGTTAATGCGAGTGTAGCGAAATGCTTGTGCTTCTAGTTCCGACAGTGCAGTAATATCTAGCAAGTAATCTAACAATTTCACAACAACTACCTTATACAGACAAGTGTAAAGGGATGAATAAGAATATGTACATATAAATATATGGATGAGCGATGGCTGAACGGCATAGGCAAGATGCAGTAGATGGTATAGAGTACAGTATATACATATGAGATGAGTAATTTAGGGTATGTAAACATTATTTAAAGTGGCATTGTTTAAAGTGACTATACATTTATTACATCCAATTATTAAAGTGGCTAGAGATTTGAGTGTATGTTTGCAGCAGCCACTCAATGTTAGTGATGGCTGTTTAACAGTCTGATGGCCTTGAGATAGAAGCTGTTTTTCAGTCTCTCAGTCCCAGCTTTGATGCACCTGTACTGACCTCGCCTTCTGGATGATAGCGGGGTGAACAGGCAGTGGCTCGGGTGGTTGTTGTCCTTGGTGATTTTTTTGGCCTTCCTGTGACATCGGGTGATGTAGGTGTCCTGGAGGTCAGATAGTTTGCCCCCGGTGATGCGTTGTGCAGACCTCACTACCCTCTGGAGAGCCTTAAGGTTGTGGGCGGAGCAGTTGCCATACCAGGCTGTGATAAAGCCCAACAGGATGCTCTCAATTGTGTATCTGTAAAAGTTTGTGAGTGTTTTTGGTGACAAGCCAAATTTCTTCAGCCTCCTGAGGTTGAAGAGGCGCTGTTGAGCTGTTGAGCTCCCCATATTAATCAGGATAATCTCTTCTTTCTAATTATTTAAGGCTGGGCAGTGTATCTCGTTGTCATCGATCGCTAGCCCCAAAATACTTTTTGCCCTTGGACCGCTGAACTCCCCCCATTGTTTTCCTATGAAGGGGCATGCTGGTATATTTCGCCAAATATCTCTCATTGCTGCACATCTAAAGTTTGCAAAAGAGCACCTGCATGTTCCACAGCACTACTGGCAAAATATTCTGTGGACAGATGAAACTAAAGATGAAACTTCCCATGTTTATCAAGACATTTTGCAGGAGAATGCAGGAGAATTGTCCGCCAATTGAAGCTCAACAGAAGTTGGGTGATGCAACAGGACAACGACCCAAAACACAGAAGTAACTCAACAACAGAATGGCTTCAACAGAAGAAAATACGCTTTCTAGAGTGGCCCAGTCAGAGTCCTGACTTCAACCCGATTGAGATGCTGTGGCATGACCTCGAGAGCGGTTCACACCAGACATCCCGAGAGTATTACTGAACTGAAACAGTTTTGTAAACTGTAACTGTAACTGTAAGAGGAATGGTCCAAAATTCCTCCTGACCGTTGTGCTGGTCTGATACGCAACTACAGAAAACGTTTGGTTGAGGTTATTGCTGCCAAAAAAGGGTCAACCAGTTATTAAATCCAAGGGTTCCCATACGTTTTCCACCCTGTACTGTGAATGTTTACACGGTGTGTTCAATAAAGACATGAAAACGTATCAATCATTGTTTGTGTGTTATTAGTTTAAGCTGACTGTGTTTGTCTATTGTTGTGACTTAGATGAAGATCAGATCAAATTTTATGACAATTTTTATGATTTATGCAGAAATCCAGGTAATTCCAAAGGGTCACAAACTTTTCTTGCCACTGTATGCCTCTGTAACTTTCTCACTCAACATTATTCATTCATTTTTTATTTATGTTTATTTAACCTTTATTTAAGTAGGCAAGTCAGATAAAAACAAATTCTTATTCACAATGACGGCCTACCCCAGCCAAACTCTAACGATGCTGGGCCAATTGTGCGCCTACCTATGGGACTCCGGTCACGGCTGTTTGTGATACAGCCTGGGATCGAACCAGGCTCTGTAGTGACACCTCTAGCACTGAGATGCAGCACCTTAGACCGCTTTACCACTCGGGAGGCTATGATTATCCGTTATCATGGTAGGATCCACATTATAATGTAGAAGTGTTCAAAAATATATGAACTCTGAATGTAGTAAAAGTCAGCAGGTGGTAGTCTATGCTTTATTTAGAAAGGAGAACATTGAACCCTCAGGATGAAAGCTGTATTTGCCATAACCTGCTCATTAACTAAATCCCCAATGTTCTCCTCCTCCTCTTTTGTATTTAAAGGGGTCCTCCAGCTATTTTTGAAATTGTACTGTTGAAACACAATATCCCAAGTATAAATATAGTAAAGTGAGCACACTAAAGTGTAAAAAAACAATAACATTTTGAGCAAAATAGTGTTTTTTTAGACACAACTTCAATGGAGTAGGGCACAGGTGTCAAACTCATTCCCGGAGAGCCAAGTGCCTGCGGGTTTTCGCTTGTCCCTTAAACTTGACTGATGAATTAAGGTCACAAATTAGTAACTCGCCATACCTGTTTGTCTAGGCCTTAATTCAAAGGAAAAAACAAAACCCTGCAGACACTATGCCCTCCATTGAATGAATTTGAAACCTCTGCAGTAGGGCATTCAATGAGTTGGTCCTGGTGGGAATCCTCTGACGTCATTGGCCTCCCTCCTATCTTGAGGAACAATAGAGGAGCAATAGAGAACAAAATAGCAAAGCCCCCTCCCTTCTCCCCACCACACACACACACATACACACCTGGACCATCTGTTGAGATGTGCCTTTTGTTAAGTAAACCAGGTGTTAAATGAGTGAAAATGAGACTGGAGTGCCACTTGACATTCAGCTTCATTGTTTGACTATTTAACCTCTTGGTCCTCCCCTGTGCATGCCACACCCTCTCCCAATGTAGTGTACATGTGAACACATTTCAAACAATGGCTGCATTATGTTCTGTGGTGCTTGAAAATAAAAGGAACACTTGTGGTAGACTGGAGCCATCAGAGTTAAGTTCACAGCTCGTTCATACTGAGCATTTAGGTTATAATGTCTTACCTTGAAAATGGGCATTAATAAACAGCAGAGCTGTAAAAGATCTACATGTATTTGCACAATCAACTGAGTCAGTGATTTCATCGCAATCTCACTCTCAATTTGCACAAATAACATGCAAATGTGTTGCAGCAGATTTCAAAGCCATTCAGGTGTCCTGAAATGCACAAAATCAACTTTTTGCATGTTATTGCACGAATTGTGTGTGAGACTGTGCTGATGGGTAACAGGGTTGACGTGTCATGAGCCATGTGCTTAGTTTTCCACAAAACACCAGAGCAGAACCAGTTCACCTGCTTTTACAATATGATTTGACTAGGTGTTCAAAGAATTACAAAAATAGTAGAGAGTTCAGCTCACATCACAGGGTTGACCTTAAACCGGATGGACAAATGTCAATTCATCATTAATCACATGAACCCTTTTCTCAACCAGCTGCAGAACATGTTTTGACAGTGGATTTAGAAGTGGATATGAAAAAATGATTCGCTTGAGCTTAATTGGTCAACTGCCCCAGCACTCCTGCATTAATTTACACTCGCGGCACCCTGCCCTTAAGGGCGGTATAGATCATTGGAAATGAGTCATTTGATTCGATTCAATTCCCCCTTCTGTAAATAAAAAATACGTTTATCTGTTTAGATTTTTGGTCTCTGGATATACCAATATTCGTAAGCATTATATAATCTCCATAGGCCTATTTCCTTTGGGATGGCACGTGCTTTCTCTTTCAAAATGCAATGTTGTGACAGGCCTACCATAAACATGTTATCTATATAAATACAGTATAAAAGGGCTCCAGACAAACTTTTCCCCTGGTGCACTAACGTTTTCAGTGGTTGGCACCAACCCAAGATTTGATCCCACCAAAATGTGGTCATTGGCTTCACACAATAGAAAAATGGGGAGTAATGTTATACAGTCATTCACAGTGCTATTGACATGGTTTGATTCAGTAAATACGTTTCAGATTGGCCTACATTTAATCTAAAATGTTCAAGCAGGAATAATGACAAATATATTTTTATGTCCCAACACTTAAACCAATGATTGGCATACTTTTTGGTTCGACAATTAGGCATTGTTGCTATCATTTTACTATAAAAATAAGGCTCCAGAATTGCAGAAATGGAATGTGTTTACATATTTTTGTTGTGTACAAATATCTATAGGCTAATTAATTTGGGAGTAAGTTCACCATTTGAGGAAGAGGAAACTCAAAACCTATTAGCTAGATCGCTAAATATAATTTCCATCTAGTTAGTCGTGTAACCTCCCCTGTTATTGGTAATGGTGAGAGGTTATCTTGTCTTGGGGTCATTATCTTTGTGCATCTGTAACTTTCTCACTCAGGTATATGGAACAAAATACAAAACTTTTGACAAAATGCAATACACTGTAAGTAAATTTGTCCTAGTTGCCTACTAGACACATTGAAATGGGGGGACTAGATACATAAAGTGCATTCATTTCTAAATTGCATTCATGTAGCCTCCTATAAAAACATTTGATATCAATGCAACATGCTGGAGTATAGAGCCAAATTAAACGTTTTAGCTTCACTGTCCAAATGAATATGTAGGGGGGTGTATGTCTCAGACTAAGCCATGTGCTGGTCATTAGCATGTCCATACCAGAATAATCTGTGTTGATGTGATGTTTCGTGTGGTGGAGATAAGGGAAGAGAGGAAGAAGAAAGTGCAGGGGGAGTTGAACAATCAAGTTTCAAGTGAAGAATGGTTTCATATCCACTTCTAATCCACTGTTCTGCAGTTGGCTTGAGGAAAAGGGTTTAATGTGATTAATGATGAATTGACATTTGTCCATCCGGTTTAAGGTCAACCCTGTGACGTGAGCTGAACTCTCGTTTTAATATGGAAATACAATTATATTTGTAATTATTTTCCCCCGAAAGAAACATTGAACATCTAGTCAAATCATATTGTAAAAGCAGGTGAACTGGTTCTGCTCTGGTGTTTTGCAGTGTTTTACACATTTGCATGTTATTTGTGCAAATTGAGTGTGAGACTGCATTGCAATCACTGACCCAGTTGATTGTGCAAATACATGTAGATCTTTTACAGCTCTGCTGTTTATCAATGGTCCTTTTCAGGGTAAGACATTATCACCTAAATGCTCAGTATGAAAGAGCTGTGAACTTAACTCTGATGGCTCCAGTCTACCACAAGTGTTCCTTTTATTTTCAAGCACCACAGAACATAATGCAGCCATTGTTTGAAATGTGTTCACATGTACACTACATTGGGAGAGGGTGTGGCATGCACAGGGGAGGACCAAGAGGTTAAACAGTCAAACAATGGAGCTGAATGTCAAGTGGCACTCCAGTCTCCTTTTCACGTCATTTAACACCTGGTTTACTTAACAAAAGGCACATCTCAATAGATGGTCCAGGTGTGTATGTGTGTGTGGTGGGGGAGGGGGGGGTGCTTTGCTATTTTGTTCTCTATTGCTCCTCTAT
>NW_024058969.1:0-43371 GCF_016432855.1 Salvelinus namaycush
TGTCTTGCCATGGGTAGGGACTTGTAGTGTCTTGCCATGGGGTAAGGACTGTAGTGTCTTGCATGGGGTAGGGGACTGTAGTATTGTCTTGCCATGGGGTATGTAGGGACTTGTGAAGTGCCTTGCCATGGGTATGGACTTGTAGTGTCTGCCATGGTGTAGGGACTTGGGTGTCTTGCCATGGTTATGTAGGGACTTGTAGTGACTTGCCATGGGGTAGGGACTTGGTTGTGTCTTCATGGGGTAGGGGACTTGTAGTGTCTTGCCATGGTGTAGGGACTTGTAGGTATTGCCATGGTGGGTAGGGATTGTAGTGTCTTGCCATGGTGTAGGGACTTGGTAGTTGTATTGCATGGTGTAGGGACTTGTAGTGTATTGCCATGGGGTAGGGACTTGTAAGTGTCTTGCCATGGTGTAGGGACTTGTAGTGTATTGCCCATGGGGTAGGACTTGTAGTGTCTTGCCATGGGTGTAGGGACTTGTAGTGTCTTGCCCATGGTGTAGGGACTTGTAGTGTCTTGCCATGGGGTATGTAGGGACTTGTAGTGCCTTGCCATGGGGTAGGGACTTGTAGTGTCTTGCCATGGGTAGGACTTGTAGTGTCTTGCCATGGTGTAGGGACTTGTAGTGTTTGCCATGGGGTAGGGACTTGTAGTGTCTTGCCATGGTGTAGGGACTTGTAGTGTATTGCCATGGTGTAGGGACTTGTAGTGTATTGCCATGGGGTAGGGACTTGTAGTGTCTTGCCATGGTGTAGGGACTTTGTAGTGTATTGCCATGGGGTAGGGACTTGTAGTGTCTTGCCATGGTGTAGGGACTTGTAGTGTCTTGCCATGGGTGTAGGGACTTGTAGTGTCTTGCCATGGGGTATGTAGGGACTTGTAGTGTCTTGCCATGGGGTAGGACCTTGTAGTGTCCTTGCCATGGGGTAGGGACTTGTAGTGTCTTGCCATGGTGTAGGGGACTTGTAGTGTATTGTCATGGGGTAGGGACTTGTAGGTCTGCATGGTTAGGGACTTGTAGTGTATTGCCATGGTGTAGGGACTTGTAGTGTCTTGCCATGGGTAGTAGGGACTTGTAGTGTCTTGCCATGGTGTAGGGACTTGTAGTGTCTTGCCATGGTGTAGGGACTTGTAGTGTCTTGCCATGGTGTAGGGACTTGTAGTGTCTTGCCATGGGGTAAGGACTTGTAGTGTCTTGCCATGGGGTATGTAGGGACTTGTAGTGCCTTGCCATGGGGTAGGGACTTGTAGTGTCTAGCCATGGGGTAGGGACTTGTAGTGTCTTGCCATGGGGTAGGGACTTGTAGTGTCTTGCCATGGGGTATGTAGGGACTTGTAGTGCCTTGCCATGGGGTATGGACTTGTAGTGTCTTGCCATGGTGTAGGGACTTGTAGTGTCTTGCCATGGGGTATGTAGGGACTTGTAGTGCCTTGCCATGGGGTAGGGACTTGTAGTGTCTTGCCATGGGGTAGGGACTTGTAGTGTCTTGCCATGGTGTAGGGACTTGTAGTGTATTGCCATGGGGTAGGGACTTGTAGTGTCTTGCCATGGTGTAGGGACTTGTAGTGTATTGCCATGGTGTAGGGACTTGTAGTGTATTGCCATGGGGTAGGGACTTGTAGTGTCTTGCCATGGTGTAGGGACTTGTAGTGTATTGCCATGGGGTAGGGACTTGTAGTGTCTTGCCATGGTGTAGGGACTTGTAGTGTCTTGCCATGGGGTAGGGACTTGTAGTGTCTTGCCATGGGGTAGGGACTTGTAGTGTCTTGCCATGGGGTATGTAGGGACTTGTAGTGCCTTGCCATGGGGTAGGGACTTGTAGTGTATTGCCATGGTGTAGGGACTTGTAGTGTCTTGCCATGGGGTATGTAAGGACTTGTAGTGTCTTGCCATGGGGTATGGACTTGTAGTGTCTTGCCATGGAGTATGGACTTGTAGCGTCTTGCCATGAGGTAGGGACTTGTAGTATCTTGCCATGGGGTAGGGACTTGTAGTGTCTTGCCATGGGGTAGGGACTTGTAGTGTCTTGCCATGGGGTAAGGACTTGTAGTGTCTTGCCATGGTGTAGGGACTTGTAGTGTCTTGTCATGGGTATGTAGGGACTTGTAGTGCCTTGCCATGGGGTATGTAGGGACTTGTAGTGTCTTGCCATGGGGTAGGGACTTGTAGTGTCTTGCCATGGGGTAAGGACTTGTAGTGTCTTGCCATGGTGTAGGGACTTGTAGTGTCTTGCCATGGGGTATGTAGGGACTTGTAGTGCCTTGCCATGGGGTATGGACTTGTAGTGTCTTGCCATGGTGTAGGGACTTGTAGTGTCTTGCCATGGGGTATGTAGGGACTTGTAGTGCCTTGCCATGGGGTAGGGACTTGTAGTGTCTTGCCATGGGGTAGGGACTTGTAGTGTCTTGCCATGGTGTAGGGACTTGTAGTGTATTGCCATGGGGTAGGGACTTGTAGTGTCTTGCCATGGTGTAGGGACTTGTAGTGTATTGCCATGGTGTAGGGACTTGTAGTGTATTGCCATGGGGTAGGGACTTGTAGTGTCTTGCCATGGTGTAGGGACTTGTAGTGTATTGCCATGGGGTAGGGACTTGTAGTGTCTTGCCATGGTGTAGGGACTTGTAGTGTCTTGCCATGGTGTAGGGACTTGTAGTGTCTTGCCATGGGGTATGTAGGGACTTGTAGTGCCTTGCCATGGGGTAGGGACTTGTAGTGTCTTGCCATGGGGTAGGGACTTGTAGTGTCTTGCCATGGTGTAGGGACTTGTAGTGTATTGCCATGGGGTAGGGACTTGTAGTGTCTTGCCATGGTGTAGGGACTTGTAGTGTATTGCCATGGTGTAGGGACTTGTAGTGTATTGCCATGGGGTAGGGACTTGTAGTGTCTTGCCATGGTGTAGGGACTTGTAGTGTATTGCCATGGGGTAGGGACTTGTAGTGTCTTGCCATGGTGTAGGGACTTGTAGTGTCTTGCCATGGGGTAGGGACTTGTAGTGTCTTGCCATGGGGTAGGGACTTGTAGTGTCTTGCCATGGGGTATGTAGGGACTTGTAGTGCCTTGCCATGGGGTAGGGACTTGTAGTGTATTGCCATGGTGTAGGGACTTGTAGTGTCTTGCCATGGGGTATGTAGGGACTTGTAGTGTCTTGCCATGGGGTAAGGACTTGTAGTGTCTTGCCATGGTGTAGGGACTTGTAGTGTCTTGCCATGGTGTAGGGACTTGTAGTGTCTTGCCATGGGGTAAGGACTTGTAGTGTCTTGCCATGGGGTATGTAGGGACTTGTAGTGCCTTGCCATGGGGTAGGGACTTGTAGTGTCTAGCCATGGGGTAGGGACTTGTAGTGTCTTGCCATGGGGTAGGGACTTGTAGTGTCTTGCCATGGGGTATGTAGGGACTTGTAGTGCCTTGCCATGGGGTATGGACTTGTAGTGTCTTGCCATGGTGTAGGGACTTGTAGTGTCTTGCCATGGGGTATGTAGGGACTTGTAGTGCCTTGCCATGGGGTAGGGACTTGTAGTGTCTTGCCATGGGGTAGGGACTTGTAGTGTCTTGCCATGGTGTAGGGACTTGTAGTGTATTGCCATGGGGTAGGGACTTGTAGTGTCTTGCCATGGTGTAGGGACTTGTAGTGTATTGCCATGGGGTAGGGACTTGTAGTGTCTTGCCATGGTGTAGGGACTTGTAGTGTATTGCCATGGTGTAGGGACTTGTAGTGTATTGCCATGGGGTAGGGACTTGTAGTGTCTTGCCATGGTGTAGGGACTTGTAGTGTATTGCCATGGGGTAGGGACTTGTAGTGTCTTGCCATGGTGTAGGGACTTGTAGTGTCTTGCCATGGGGTAGGGACTTGTAGTGTCTTGCCATGGGGTAGGGACTTGTAGTGTCTTGCCATGGGGTATGTAGGGACTTGTAGTGCCTTGCCATGGGGTAGGGACTTGTAGTGTATTGCCATGGTGTAGGGACTTGTAGTGTCTTGCCATGGGGTATGTAAGGACTTGTAGTGTCTTGCCATGGGGTATGGACTTGTAGTGTCTTGCCATGGGGTATGGACTTGTAGCGTCTTGCCATGAGGTAGGGACTTGTAGTATCTTGCCATGGGGTAGGGACTTGTAGTGTCTTGCCATGGGGTAGGGACTTGTAGTGTCTTGCCATGGGGTAAGGACTTGTAGTGTCTTGCCATGGTGTAGGGACTTGTAGTGTCTTGTCATGGGGTATGTAGGGACTTGTAGTGCCTTGCCATGGGGTATGTAGGGACTTGTAGTGTCTTGCCATGGGGTAGGGACTTGTAGTGTCTTGCCATGGGGTAAGGACTTGTAGTGTCTTGCCATGGTGTAGGGACTTGTAGTGTCTTGCCATGGGGTATGTAGGGACTTGTAGTGCCTTGCCATGGGGTATGGACTTGTAGTGTCTTGCCATGGTGTAGGGACTTGTAGTGTCTTGCCATGGGGTATGTAGGGACTTGTAGTGCCTTGCCATGGGGTAGGGACTTGTAGTGTCTTGCCATGGGGTAGGGACTTGTAGTGTCTTGCCATGGTGTAGGGACTTGTAGTGTATTGCCATGGGGTAGGGACTTGTAGTGTCTTGCCATGGTGTAGGGACTTGTAGTGTATTGCCATGGTGTAGGGACTTGTAGTGTATTGCCATGGGGTAGGGACTTGTAGTGTCTTGCCATGGTGTAGGGACTTGTAGTGTATTGCCATGGGGTAGGGACTTGTAGTGTCTTGCCATGGGGTATGGACTTGTAGTGTCTTGCCATGGTGTAGGGACTTGTAGTGTCTTGCCATGGGGTATGTAGGGACTTGTAGTGCCTTGCCATGGGGTAGGGACTTGTAGTGTCTTGCCATGGGGTAGGGACTTGTAGTGTCTTGCCATGGTGTAGGGACTTGTAGTGTATTGCCATGGGGTAGGGACTTGTAGTGTCTTGCCATGGTGTAGGGACTTGTAGTGTATTGCCATGGTGTAGGGACTTGTAGTGTATTGCCATGGGGTAGGGACTTGTAGTGTCTTGCCATGGTGTAGGGACTTGTAGTGTATTGCCATGGGGTAGGGACTTGTAGTGTCTTGCCATGGTGTAGGGACTTGTAGTGTCTTGCCATGGTGTAGGGACTTGTAGTGTCTTGCCATGGGGTATGTAGGGACTTGTAGTGCCTTGCCATGGGGTAGGGACTTGTAGTGTCTTGCCATGGGGTAGGGACTTGTAGTGTCTTGCCATGGTGTAGGGACTTGTAGTGTATTGTCATGGGGTAGGGACTTGTAGTGTCTTGCCATGGTGTAGGGACTTGTAGTGTATTGCCATGGTGTAGGGACTTGTAGTGTATTGCCATGGGGTAGGGACTTGTAGTGTCTTGCCATGGTGTAGGGACTTGTAGTGTATTGCCATGGGGTAGGGACTTGTAGTGTCTTGCCATGGTGTAGGACTTGTAGTGTCTTGCCATGGGGTAGGGACTTGTAGTGTCTTGCCATGGGGTAGGGACTTGTAGTGTCTTGCCATGGGGTATGTAGGGTCTTGTAGTGCCTTGCCATGGGGTAGGGACTTGTAGTGTATTGCCATGGTGTAGGGACTTGTAGTGTCTTGCCATGGGGTAGGGACTTGTAGTGTCTTGCCATGGGGTATGTAGGGACTTGTAGTGCCTTGCCATGGGGTATGGACTTGTAGTGTCTTGCCATGGTGTAGGGACTTGTAGTGTCTTGCCATGGGGTATGTAGGGACTTGTAGTGCCTTGCCATGGGGTAGGGACTTGTAGTGTCTTGCCATGGGGTAGGGACTTGTAGTGTCTTGCCATGGTGTAGGGACTTGTAGTGTATTGCCATGGGGTAGGGACTTGTAGTGTCTTGCCATGGTGTAGGGACTTGTAGTGTATTGCCATGGTGTAGGGACTTGTAGTGTATTGCCATGGGGTAGGGACTTGTAGTGTCTTGCCATGGTGTAGGGACTTGTAGTGTATTGCCATGGGGTAGGGACTTGTAGTGTCTTGCCATGGTGTAGGGACTTGTAGTGTCTTGCCATGGGGTAGGGACTTGTAGTGTCTTGCCATGGGGTAGGGACTTGTAGTGTCTTGCCATGGGGTATGTAGGGACTTGTAGTGCCTTGCCATGGGGTAGGGACTTGTAGTGTATTGCCATGGTGTAGGGACTTGTAGTGTCTTGCCATGGGGTATGTAGGGACTTGTAGTGTCTTGCCATGGGGTAGGGACTTGTAGTGTCTTGCCATGGGGTATGGACTTGTAGCGTCTTGCCATGAGGTAGGGACTTGTAGTATCTTGCCATGGGGTAGGGACTTGTAGTGTCTTGCCATGGGGTAGGGACTTGTAGTGTCTTGCCATGGGGTAAGGACTTGTAGTGTCTTGCCATGGTGTAGGGACTTGTAGTGTCTTGTCATGGGGTATGTAGGGACTTGTAGTGCCTTGCCATGGGGTATGTAGGGACTTGTAGTGTCTTGCCATGGGGTAGGGACTTGTAGTGTCTTGCCATGGGGTAAGGACTTGTAGTGTCTTGCCATGGTGTAGGGACTTGTAGTGTCTTGCCATGGGTATGTAGGGACTTGTAGTGCCTTGCCATGGGGTAGGGACTTGTAGTGTATTGCCATGGTGTAGGGACTTGTAGTGTCTTGCCATGGGGTAGGGACTTGTAGTGTCTTGCCATGGGGTATGTAGGGACTTGTAGTGCCTTGCCATGGGGTATGGACTTGTAGTGTCTTGCCATGGTGTAGGGACTTGTAGTGTCTTGCCATGGGGTATGTAGGGACTTGTAGTGCCTTGCCATGGGGTAGGGACTTGTAGTGTCTTGCCATGGGGTAGGGACTTGTAGTGTCTTGCCATGGTGTAGGGACTTGTAGTGTATTGCCATGGGGTAGGGACTTGTAGTGTCTTGCCATGGTGTAGGGACTTGTAGTGTATTGCCATGGTGTAGGGACTTGTAGTGTATTGCCATGGGGTAGGGACTTGTAGTGTCTTGCCATGGTGTAGGGACTTGTAGTGTATTGCCATGGGGTAGGGACTTGTAGTGTCTTGCCATGGTGTAGGGACTTGTAGTGTCTTGCCATGGGGTAGGGACTTGTAGTGTCTTGCCATGGGGTAGGGACTTGTAGTGTCTTGCCATGGGGTATGTAGGGACTTGTAGTGCCTTGCCATGGGGTAGGGACTTGTAGTGTATTGCCATGGTGTAGGGACTTGTAGTGTCTTGCCATGGGGTATGTAGGGACTTGTAGTGTCTTGCCATGGGGTAGGGACTTGTAGTGTCTTGCCATGGGGTATGGACTTGTAGCGTCTTGCCATGAGGTAGGGACTTGTAGTATCTTGCCATGGGGTAGGGACTTGTAGTGTCTTGCCATGGGGTAGGGACTTGTAGTGTCTTGCCATGGGGTAAGGACTTGTAGTGTCTTGCCATGGTGTAGGGACTTGTAGTGTCTTGTCATGGGGTATGTAGGGACTTGTAGTGCCTTGCCATGGGGTATGTAGGGACTTGTAGTGTCTTGCCATGGGGTAGGGACTTGTAGTGTCTTGCCATGGGGTAAGGACTTGTAGTGTCTTGCCATGGTGTAGGGACTTGTAGTGTCTTGCCATGGGGTATGTAGGGACTTGTAGTGCCTTGCCATGGGGTATGGACTTGTAGTGTCTTGCCATGGTGTAGGGACTTGTAGTGTCTTGCCATGGGGTATGTAGGGACTTGTAGTGCCTTGCCATGGGGTAGGGACTTGTAGTGTCTTGCCATGGGGTAGGGACTTGTAGTGTCTTGCCATGGTGTAGGGACTTGTAGTGTATTGCCATGGGGTAGGGACTTGTAGTGTCTTGCCATGGTGTAGGGACTTGTAGTGTATTGCCATGGTGTAGGGACTTGTAGTGTATTGCCATGGGGTAGGGACTTGTAGTGTCTTGCCATGGTGTAGGGACTTGTAGTGTATTGCCATGGGGTAGGGACTTGTAGTGTCTTGCCATGGTGTAGGGACTTGTAGTGTCTTGCCATGGTGTAGGGACTTGTAGTGTCTTGCCATGGGGTATGTAGGGACTTGTAGTGCCTTGCCATGGGGTAGGGACTTGTAGTGTCTTGCCATGGTGTAGGGACTTGTAGTGTCTTGCCATGGTGTAGGGACTTGTAGTGTCTTGCCATGGGGTATGTAGGGACTTGTAGTGCCTTGCCATGGGGTAGGGACTTGTAGTGTCTTGCCATGGGGTAGGGACTTGTAGTGTCTTGCCATGGTGTAGGGACTTGTAGTGTATTGTCATGGGGTAGGGACTTGTAGTGTCTTGCCATGGTGTAGGGACTTGTAGTGTATTGCCATGGTGTAGGGACTTGTAGTGTATTGCCATGGGGTAGGGACTTGTAGTGTCTTGCCATGGTGTAGGGACTTGTAGTGTATTGCCATGGGGTAGGGACTTGTAGTGTCTTGCCATGGTGTAGGGACTTCTAGTGTCTTGCCATGGGGTAGGGACTTGTAGTGTCTTGCCATGGGGTAGGGACTTGTAGTGTCTTGCCATGGGGTATGTAGGGACTTGTAGTGCCTTGCCATGGGGTAGGGACTTGTAGTGTATTGCCATGGTGTAGGGACTTGTAGTGTCTTGCCATGGGGTATGTAGGGATTTGTAGTGTCTTGCCATGGGGTAAGGACTTGTAGTGTCTTGCCATGGTGTAGGGACTTGTAGTGTCTTGCCATGGTGTAGGGACTTGTAGTGTCTTGCCATGGGGTAAGGACTTGTAGTGTCTTGCCATGGGGTATGTAGGGACTTGTAGTGCCTTGCCATGGGGTAGGGACTTGTAGTGTCTTGCCATGGGGTAGGGACTTGTAGTGTCTTGCCATGGGGTAGGGACTTGTAGTGTCTTGCCATGGGGTATGTAGGGACTTGTAGTGCCTTGCCATGGGGTAGGGACTTGTAGTGTCTTGCCATGGGGTAGGGACTTGTAGTGTATTGCCATGGGGTAGGGACTTGTAGTGTCTTGCCATGGGGTAGGGACTTGTAGTGTCTTGCCATGGGGTATGTAGGGACTTGTAGTGCCTTGCCATGGGGTAGGGACTTGTAGTGTCTTGCCATGGGGTAGGGACTTGTAGTGTCTTGCCATGGTGTAGGGACTTGTAGTGTCTTGTCATGGGGTATGTAGGGACTTGTAGTGCCTTGCCATGGGGTATGTAGGGACTTGTAGTGTCTTGCCATGGGGTAGGGACTTGTAGTGTCTTGCCATGGGGTAAGGACTTGTAGTGTCTTGCCATGGTGTAGGGACTTGTAGTGTCTTGCCATGGGGTATGTAGGGACTTGTAGTGCCTTGCCATGGGGTATGGACTTGTAGTGTCTTGCCATGGTGTAGGGACTTGTAGTGTCTTGCCATGGGGTATGTAGGGACTTGTAGTGCCTTGCCATGGGGTAGGGACTTGTAGTGTCTTGCCATGGGGTAGGGACTTGTAGTGTCTTGCCATGGTGTAGGGACTTGTAGTGTATTGCCATGGGGTAGGGACTTGTAGTGTCTTGCCATGGTGTAGGGACTTGTAGTGTATTGCCATGGTGTAGGGACTTGTAGTGTATTGCCATGGGGTAGGGACTTGTAGTGTCTTGCCATGGTGTAGGGACTTGTAGTGTATTGCCATGGGGTAGGGACTTGTAGTGTCTTGCCATGGTGTAGGGACTTGTAGTGTCTTGCCATGGTGTAGGGACTTGTAGTGTCTTGCCATGGGGTATGTAGGGACTTGTAGTGCCTTGCCATGGGGTAGGGACTTGTAGTGTCTTGCCATGGGGTAGGGACTTGTAGTGTCTTGCCATGGTGTAGGGACTTGTAGTGTATTGCCATGGGGTAGGGACTTGTAGTGTCTTGCCATGGTGTAGGGACTTGTAGTGTATTGCCATGGTGTAGGGACTTGTAGTGTATTGCCATGGGGTAGGGACTTGTAGTGTCTTGCCATGGTGTAGGGACTTGTAGTGTATTGCCATGGGGTAGGGACTTGTAGTGTCTTGCCATGGTGTAGGGACTTGTAGTGTCTTGCCATGGGGTAGGGACTTGTAGTGTCTTGCCATGGGGTAGGGACTTGTAGTGTCTTGCCATGGGGTATGTAGGGACTTGTAGTGCCTTGCCATGGGGTAGGGACTTGTAGTGTCTAGCCATGGGGTAGGGACTTGTAGTGTCTTGCCATGGGGTAGGGACTTGTAGTGTCTTGCCATGGGGTATGTAGGGACTTGTAGTGCCTTGCCATGGGGTATGGACTTGTAGTGTCTTGCCATGGTGTAGGGACTTTCAGTGTCTTGCCATGGGGTATGTAGGGACTTGTAGTGCCTTGCCATGGGGTAGGGACTTGTAGTGTCTTGCCATGGGGTAGGGACTTGTAGTGTCTTGCCATGGTGTAGGGACTTGTAGTGTATTGCCATGGGGTAGGGACTTGTAGTGTCTTGCCATGGTGTAGGGACTTGTAGTGTATTGCCATGGTGTAGGGACTTGTAGTGTATTGCCATGGGGTAGGGACTTGTAGTGTCTTGCCATGGTGTAGGGACTTGTAGTGTATTGCCATGGGGTAGGGACTTGTAGTGTCTTGCCATGGTGTAGGGACTTGTAGTGTCTTGCCATGGGGTAGGGACTTGTAGTGTATTGCCATGGGGTAGGGACTTGTAGTGTCTTGCCATGGGGTATGTAGGGACTTGTAGTGCCTTGCCATGGGGTAGGGACTTGTAGTGTATTGCCATGGTGTAGGGACTTGTAGTGTCTTGCCATGGGGTATGTAAGGACTTGTAGTGTCTTGCCATGGGGTATGGACTTGTAGTGTCTTGCCATGGGGTATGGACTTGTAGCGTCTTGCCATGAGGTAGGGACTTGTAGTATCTTGCCATGGGGTAGGGACTTGTAGTGTCTTGCCATGGGGTAGGGACTTGTAGTGTCTTGCCATACCTTAAGGGAAGTGTGAGACGGGAGCCATATGATCGGTGAAGATTCTCCCATTGCGAATGTACGGTCCCTTACTAGACGTCCGACTTCGTCGCAGAAAATCGCGGACGGCGTCGGGCCGAGGGCGGCGGAGAGCTCTTTCAGGAAGTCACCCCAAAAAACGTCTCGGACGTTCGGTCACCGTTTTATAAAAATAACAAATTTTTGACTTGGACTCCGCATTCTCGAAAATTCCCACAAGGGGGCAAATAAATCATATTGCAGGCGCACGAACACGGGGCAAACGAGCGCGGCCTTTTCTCCTAAACGGAAAATATTTCGAAGACGAAACTCGGCGAGCGTAGGTTTGGAGTAAAGGGAAGTTGGCCCCGAACAAGATGGCGTCGAGGCCTCTGCGCTTTTTGAGTTATGGCCATTTTTCTGGGATTAAAGGGTTAAAACGCAAGTAGGGTGCTAATTTGACCGCTTCATGTCAAAGTACATAAGCATACGGTGTCAGGATAAAAAGAACCAGCCGTTTATCTATCGTAATTTAAGAGAAATCGTACATTGTCCATTTGGTGATGTTCACGAAGAGGAATTTTTTTTTCAAAAAATTCACAGATCCAGTTGCAGTTTGTTCACACGAACATTTTTAAAGTGGGTCTCGAAGCTCTGCGAGAATCCTGTGATTTTATATGATTTTATGAAATAACACACACTCATTTAACCCTCTTTAAATAAGTCAGTTCTTAACATAAAGACTTAAAGCTCAATATTATATAAGAGCCTATCCCAAGGAGGGTATGTGTTCACTTTCAGCTTCCTATGTCAACTGGAAGTACCTTAAAATGGTGCATAGGGTCAGGTTTGAAGGGTAATAAAGGTCAGATCTTTTCAAAACTTCACTTGTGTGATTAGACAACCCTCATGAACTGTAATCAGTCATTTTTCCCAACAGATGTCAAAGAAAAGCTCTCTCACACAAACACACACACACAAAAAGGAAGGATGGAGTGAAAAAGTACGGTGCTTAAAGACACACAAAGCCTGCAATGGCATGACTATTATCTCCAGGCCGTGCCGAGTTCAACGAGATGCCCCGCTTGACCGTAGCTCACTCGGTCTGAGCGCAGCGACCGTTACAAGAGAACGGACACGAATGACCTTTTGACCTCAATGTCAATTTGATTTGCTTTTGGGAGACAGAGAGAGAACCGTTAAGGTTAGAAGCACAATTTCACCTCAGGAATGTTCTTAAGGTCCTCCCGATCTGTGCAAGCCTAACCTTGACCTTGTGGCATTAACCCTTGACAGTTAAAAGAAGGTGTTTACATCAAACAGTTTACAATGACATGTCTCCCCATTGGAATGCATTGACTGCACCTCTAAATTCAACCTAAAGCCTATGTGGGTTATGAATGTCTTATGAACCTGTCTTTGATGTCAGTCCATCAGGCCACCATGAGGTCTACCTGTGTCGATTCTAAGCTTCCTGGAGCAACCGGAAGTGGTTAAATCACCCTAAAAGTGTTTGCCATAGCCAACCTGCAGTTTGAGAGAAATAGTGCATTCAGCCCTATGTAAATCAGTCAATTTTTAACATACAGACTTAAAACTCAGGATTCTGTAACAGCCTACTCCAGTGATGATATGTGTTTATTTATAGCTTCCTGTGACAACCGGAAGTGCCATAACTGGTGTCAAATGGGCTGTTTCGAAGGGTTAAAAATGTCAAATCTTTCCAAAACTTCATATATGTGAATAGACAACCCTCATGAACTGTAAATCAGTCCTTCATCCCATCAGATTTCAACAAAAAAAAATACACACCGACACAGAAATGATGGAGGGACACACTGAGGGGCTAAGAGGCAGACAGTGCCTGCAGTAGTTACTTTTGTTCCAACTTTTAAAGAACCGTCAGACCTAGAGTTCTGAAAATTTACAAACCTGTTCTAGACCTCAGGTCGATTGTGCACGGTGAATTATATGGCTCTAGAAGGTTCTCGGATCGATAAAAAGCATCGTGTATTTGCCATGTTTTCAATTCATTTTGACCTCAACGAAACGGACGACATTTAGAAAAGTCCCAGAGTCTCAAGACTAGGTGCGTTGAAACCGGCTCGGCCCATAGAGACAGACCCCAACGAGCCTGTTTGATTGCTCATTCAAGGACCCCGTAGCAAGGCAATGAAAAAAGTGGCATTTCAGCACCAATTAGGGTTTTGCTCGGGCACCGAATGACCTATCGAGCCGAAACTTGGGATTCGAGGTCGCTTCACATAGGGCTAAACATAATGTGTGAACTGGACCCGCAGCTAGAACATAACTACGTATTATTTGTTTTATTATGGTTTAAATAGAAGGCGCTGTGAATTTTGGGCCTGCTCTGAAATATGTTATAGTTGGCTTCTAAAGGAGTTGGAAAAAGTGAGTTTGGAGTCAGATGGTATCAGTTTGGTGTCTGAAAATATCTATTTGACTGATGGACACTGACTTGCTCGTTGACTTTTGTACATTTGCAATATGTTTCAACGGGGAGGTACCATGAGGAAAAAGCGACATGATGAAATTTCACGAAACGAGCGATGGAGAGGAACCACTATCACTGCCCGGCCATCCTGAGGTCATCAGACCGTTGACTTTTGCATTTCTAAAGTATTTAAGAGAATGTACGTTACATTTGCAATATGATTCAACATCACATCATATTGCAAATGCACGTTACATTTGCAATATGATGTGATGTTGAATCATATTGCAAATGTAACGTGCATTCTTTAAATACTTTAGAAATACAAAAGTCAACGTCCTGATGACCTCAGGATGGCCGGGCAGTGATAGTGGTTCCTCTCCAACGCTCGTTGCGTGAAATTTCATCATGTCGCTTTTTCCTCATGGTACCTCCCCGTTGAAACATATTGCAAATGTACAAAAGTCGACTAGCAAGTCAACTAGCAAGTGTCAACAAAAGTCAACTAGCAAGTGTCCATCAGTCAATTGGATATTTTCAGACACCAAACTGATACCATCTGACTCCAAACTCACTTTTTACAACTCCTTTAGAAGCCAACTATCACATATTTCAGAGCAGGCCCAAAATTCACAGCGCCTTCCATGAATGCACCAAAATAGCATTCTGAAATCACCACTAAAATGACATCACCATATTCTCCAGGCCGTGCCGAGTTCAACGGGATGCCCCGCTTGACCGTAGCTCGCTCGGTCTGAGCGCAGCGACCGTTACAAGAGAACGGACACAAATGACCTTTTGACCTCAATGTCAATTTCATTTGCTTTTGGGACACAGAGAGAGAACCGTTAAGGTTAGAAGCACAATTTCACCTCAGGAACAATCCTAAGGTCCTCCCGATCTGTGCAAGCCTAACCTTGACCTTGTGGCATTAACCCTTCACAGTTAAAAGAAGGCGTTTACATCAAACATTTTACAATGACATTTCGCCCCATAGGAATACATTGACTGCTCCTCTAAATTCAACCTGAAGCCTATGTGGGTTATGAATGTCTTATGAACCTGTCTTTGATAACAATCCATCAGGCTACTATGAGGTCTACCTGTGTTGATTTTAAGCTACCTGGAGCAACCGGAAGTGGTTAAAATCACCCTAAAAAGTGTCCAGATATACATGACTTGCAATTTTGAAAATCACTGCATTCAACCCTATGTAGATCAGTCAATTCTTAACGTATAGACTTAAAACTCAGGATTCTGTAACAGCATACCCCAGTCAAGATATGTGTTTACCTATAGCTTCCTGTGCCAACCGGAAGTGCCTTAAAATGGTGTCATGGTGCTGTTTCGAAGGGTTAAAAAGGTCAGAACTTTTCAAAACTTCATTTGTGTGATTAGACAAGCCTCATGAACTGTAAATCAGTCATTTCTCTAAGCAGATGTCAAAGGAAAGCTCTCTCTCACACAAAAACACACACACAAAGCAATGATGGAGTGAAAAAGTACGGTGCTTAAAGACACACAAAGCCGGCAATGGCATTCCCATTATCCCTAGGCCGTGCCGAGTTCAACGAGATGCCCCGCTTGACCGTAGCTCACTCGGTCTGAGAGCAGCGACCGTTACAAGAGAACGGACACGAATGACCTTTTGACCTCAATGTCAATTTTATTTGCTTTTGGGAGACAGAGAGAGAACCGTTAAGGTTAGAAACACAATTTCACCTCAGGAATGTTCTTAAGGTCCTCCCGATCTGTGCAAGCCTAACTTTGACCTTGTGGCATTAACCCTTCACAGTTAAAAGAAGGTGTTTACATCAAACAGTTTACAATGACATTTCGCCCCATAGGAATACATTGACTGCTCCCCTAAATTCAACCTGAAGCCTATGTGGGTTATGAATGTCTTATGAACCTGTCTTTGATGACAGTCCATTAGGCCACCATGAGGTCTACCTGTGTCGATTCTAAGCTTCCTGGAGCAACCGGAAGTGGTTAAAATCACCCTAAAAGTGTTTGCAATAAGCACCCTGCAATTTGAGAGAAATAGTGCATTCAGCCCTATGTAAATCAGTCAATTTTTAACATATAGACTTAAAACTCAGGATTCTGTAACAGCATACTCCAGTGAGTATATGTCTTTACTTTCAGCTTCCTGTGCCAACCGGAAGTGCCATAATTGGTGTCAAATGGGCTGTTTTGAAGGGTTAAAAATGTCAAATCTTTCCAAAACTTCATAATTGTGATTAGGCAACCCTCCTGAACTGTAAATCAGTCATTAGTCCCATCAGATTTCAAAGAAAAATTTACACACCCAAACAGAAATGATGGAGGGACACACTGAGGGGCTAAGAGGCAGACAGTGCCTGTAGTAGTTACTTTTGTTCCAACTTTTAAAGAACCGTCAGACTTAGAGTTCTGAAACTTTACAAACCTGTTCTAGACCTCAGGTCGATTGTGCACGGTGAGTTATGTGGCTCTAGAAGGTTCTCAGACCGATAAACAGCCTCGTGTATTTGCTATGTTTTCAATTCATTTTCAGCTCAACGAAACGGACGACATTTAGAAAAGTCCCAGAGTCTCAAGACTAGGTGCGTTGAAACCGGCTCGGCCCATAGAGACAGACCCCAACAAGCCTGTTTGATTGCTCATTAAAGGACCCCGTAGCAAGGCAATGAAAAAAGTGGATTTTCAGCACCAATTAAGGTATTGCTCGGGCACCGAATGACCTATCGAGCCGAAACTTGGGATTCGAGGTCGCCTCACATAGGGCTAAACATAATGTGAGAACTGGATCCGCAGCTAGAACATAACTACGTATTATTTGTTTTATTATGGTTTAAATGGAAGGCGCTGTGAATTTTGGGCCTGCTCTGAAATATGTGATAGTTGGCTTCTAAAGGAGTTGGTAAAAGTGAGTTTGGTGTCAGATGGTATCAGTTTGGTGTCTGAATATATCTAATTGACTGATGGACACCGACTTGCTACTTGACTTTTGTACATTTGCAATATGTTTCAACGGGGGGGTACCATCACAAAAAGCGACATGATGAAATTTAACACAACGAGCGATGGAGAGGAACCACTATCACTGCCCGGCCATCCTGAGGTCATCAGGACGTTGACTTTTGCATTTCTAAAGTATTTAAGAGAATGTACGTTACATTTGCAATATGATTCAACATCACATCATATTGCAAATGCACGTTAGATTTGCAATATGATTCAACACATCATATTGCAAATGTAACAGTGTGTGTTATGTTTGCAATATGATTCAACACATCATATTGCAAACGTAACAGTGTGTGTTATGTTTGCAATATGATTCAACACATCATATTGCAAATGTAACAGTGTGTGTTATGTTTGCAATATGATCCAACACATCATATTGCAAACGTAACAGTGTGTGTTATGTTTGCAATATGATTCAACACATCATATTGCAAATATAACAGTGTGTGTTTGCAATATGATTCAACAGTGTGTTATGTTTGCAATATGATGTGGTGTTTTTCACTGTTGAATCATATGCAAATGTAACGTGCATTCTTTAAATAAACCCTATGTGGGTTATGAATGTCTTATGAACCTGTCTTCAATGACAATCCATCAAGCCACTATGAGGTCTACCTGTGTTGATTCTAAGCTTCCTGGAGCAACCGGAAGTGATAAAATCACCCTAAAAGGGTTTTGCCATACCCAACCAGCAGTTTGTGATATATAGTGCATTCAACCCTGTGTAAATCAGTCAGTTCTTAACGTATAGACTTAAAACTCAGGATTCTGTAAAAGCATACCCCGATCAGGATAGGTATTTACTTATAGCTTCCTGTGCCAACCGGAAGTGCCTTAAAATGGGGTCATAGGTGCTGTTTCAAAGGGTTAAAAAAGTCAGATCTTTCCAAAACTTTAAGTGTGTGATTAGGCAACCCTCATGAAGTGTAAATCAGTCATTTCTCTAAACAGATGTCAAAGAAAAGCTCACACACACACACAAGTCCAAACTGTTCGTGCACCTGGTATTTTTTTGGGGTTACCAGGTGCCATGTTTCAAGATGGTTGAAATTGCGTTTAGGGGCATCCAGACCTCCATACCCGCTCTGGGAGCACTATTCTACGGCCAAAAATCAATGGGTGCTGGCCTGAGTGATTTATGGAGGTTTGGGGGGTGATACGTTTTTTCTAATTTATTCACATTTTTGACTTCGTATTAAATCAGATTGCAAATGCACAAAACATATTCCTTAAGTACAAGTAAACATTTATAAAAAATTATGATAGTAAAATGTGACTAAAGTATTTTCATACAGTTCTTATATATGTGTAATTGACGTAAAAATCGAAAGAATTTCAAAAAACGGTCCAGAAAGCACTTTTTTAAATGGAATATATGTTTTTTCCACATTTTTAACATTTTTGACTTGTAACTTTTGACTTTTGACTTTTGACTTCCTATGAAATCACATTCCAAATGCATAAAACATATTCCTTAAGTACAAGTAAACATTTATAAAAAATGATGACAGTAAAATGTGACTAAAGTATTTTCATACAGTTCTTATACATGTGTAATTGACATAAAAATCGAAAGAATTTCAAAAAACGGTCCAGAAAGCACTTTTTTAAAGGGGGTGATACATTTTTTCCAAATATTTGACATTTTTGACTTTTGACTTTTGACTTCCTATGAAATCACATTCCAAATGCACAAAACATATTCCTTAAGTCCAAATAAAAATGTCCAAAAAATTATGTTAATAAAATTTGACAAAAGTATTTTCATACAGTTCTTACACATGTGTAATTGACATAAAAATCGAAAGAATTTCGAAAAACGGTCCAGAAAGCACTTTTTTAAAGGGGGTGATACGTTTTTTTCCAAATTTTTGACATTTTTGACTTTTGACTTTTGACTTCCTAAGAAATCACATTCCAAATGCACAAAACATATTCCTTAAGTCCAAATAAAAATGTAAAAAAAATTATGTTAATAAAATTTGACAAAAGTATTTTCATACAGTTCTTACACATGTGTAATTGACATAAAAATCGAAAGAATTTCGAAAAACGGTCCAGAAAGCACTTTTTTAAGGGGGTGATAAGTTTTTGCCAAAACTTTCAATATTTCAAAATTTCAAAATATGACTCTTGGGTCTTGACTTGCGTTACAGTAAGCCTATGAAAAATTAAGATGGAACACACTCGCCCACTATAGGATTTTTGGGGTGTTACACAGCTCATTTACAATATGGCATTTGCCATCAACTTTGGACGAAACAGCGCCGGATGCAATGTGAAATCCCACACAATCCCATCGTGTATATGGTCCGCTCGGTGCCAATAAGTTGCCATGTTATTTTGTACAATTGAGGGGGGACTTCCCTTACATGGTGTAGGGACTTGTAGTGTCTTGCCATGGTGTAGGGACTTGTAGTGTCTTGCCATGGGGTATGTAGGGACTTGTAGTGCCTTGCCATGGGGTAGGGACTTGTAGTGTCTTGCCATGGGGTAGGGACTTGTAGTGTCTTGCCATGGTGTAGGGACTTGTAGTGTATTGCCATGGGGTAGGGACTTGTAGTGTCTTGCCATGGTGTAGGGACTTGTAGTGTATTGCCATGGTGTAGGGACTTGTAGTGTATTGCCATGGGGTAGGGACTTGTAGTGTCTTGCCATGGTGTAGGGACTTGTAGTGTATTGCCATGGGGTAGGGACTTGTAGTGTCTTGCCATGGTGTAGGGACTTCTAGTGTCTTGCCATGGGGTAGGGACTTGTAGTGTCTTGCCATGGGGTAGGGACTTGTAGTGTCTTGCCATGGGGTATGTAGGGACTTGTAGTGCCTTGCCATGGGGTAGGGACTTGTAGTGTATTGCCATGGTGTAGGGACTTGTAGTGTCTTGCCATGGGGTATGTAGGGATTTGTAGTGTCTTGCCATGGGGTAAGGACTTGTAGTGTCTTGCCATGGTGTAGGGACTTGTAGTGTCTTGCCATGGTGTAGGGACTTGTAGTGTCTTGCCATGGGGTAAGGACTTGTAGTGTCTTGCCATGGGGTATGTAGGGACTTGTAGTGCCTTGCCATGGGGTAGGGACTTGTAGTGTCTTGCCATGGGGTAGGGACTTGTAGTGTCTTGCCATGGGGTAGGGACTTGTAGTGTCTTGCCATGGGGTATGTAGGGACTTGTAGTGCCTTGCCATGGGGTAGGGACTTGTAGTGTCTTGCCATGGGGTAGGGACTTGTAGTGTATTGCCATGGGGTAGGGACTTGTAGTGTCTTGCCATGGGGTAGGGACTTGTAGTGTCTTGCCATGGGGTAGGGACTTGTAGTGCTGCCATGGGTAGGGACTTGTAGTGTCCTTGCCATGGGGTAGGGACTTGTAGTGTCTTGCCATGGGGTAGGGACTTGTAGTGTATTGCCATGGGGTAGGGACTTGTAGTGTCTTGCCATGGGGTAGGGACTTGTAGTGTCTTGCCATGGGGTAGTCTTCATTGCCTACCCGTATGGCATACTTGTGTTCCGCTAAGCGGTCTTGAAGGCGTCTCTTTGTCCGTCCAATGTAGAACACCTCGCACTGTGGACATTCCAATCTACAGATGACATGAGTGGTTGTGTACTCAATTACATGTTTTGTATTTAACCCTCTGTTTCCCCCCCATGTCCTTGTCCGTAATTGTTTGTTGTAGTGCTTATGCAACGGCTGGTATTTACCGGGTTCTGTTTGACCCATTTACTGTATTGTTCTGTTGTAAATCAGTTTTCGCTCTCCTGCGCCTGACTTCTCTGCCGCCAGTACACTCTCTCTGTCTCTCTGTCTCTCTGTCTCTCTCTCTCTCTGTCTCTCTCTCTCTCTGTCTCTCTCTGTCTCTCTCTCTCTGTCTCTTTCTGTCTCTCTCTGTCTCTCTCTGTCTCTCTCTGTCTGTCTCTCTGTCTCTCTCTCTGTCTCTCTCTCTCTCTCACTCTCTCTCTGTCTCTCTCTCTGTCTGTCTCTGTCTCTCTGTCTCTCTCTGTCTCTCTCTGTCTCTCTCTGTCTCTGTCTCTGTCTCTCTCTGTCTCTCTCTGTCTCTCTCTCTCTCTCTCTCTCTCTCTCTCTCTCTCTCTCTCTCTGTCTGTCTCTGTCTCTGTCTCTCTCTGTCTCTGTCTCTGTCTCTCTCTGTCTCTGTCTCTGTCTCTGTCTCTGTCTCTGTCTCTGTCTCTGTCTCTCTCTGTCTCTGTCTCTGTCTCTGTCTCTGTCTCTCTCTCTCTCTCTCTCTCTCTCTCTCTCTCTAAATGGGCCTACTTTGTCAGTTAAACAGTGGTTAAATCCCAGCTAAAGTCAGATGGGAGAGAAGAGAGGAGAATGAGGGGGGAAGGGAGGTGAAGATAGGGAGGGATGGAGGGAGGTATATAAAGTGATAGATGGAGAATGGAGAGACGGAGGGAGGTATAGAGGGGTATTGACCTATATGTACTCTCATGTGTGTAAATTCTACCGGACAGAACCATTAAACATTAACTCTGAAGCCATGTTTAATTGAAGAGACTTGCATTGTTAACAGACCTACTTAGGGGTGCGATCATGTGTGTTGTGTGTTTCTGCAGGCTCTTTCCTAGCAAAAAAGGAAGAAGCCCATCTCAGAGAGAAGCTCTGCTGGGGCTTCAGGCTCTTTCTGTTAAGAGAAAAGAGAGGAGAGAGGAGAGGAGGAGAGGAAGGAGAGAGGAGATGGGAGAGGGGAGAGGAGGAGAGGAGAGAGAGGAGAGAGGAGATGGGAGATGGGAAAGGAAGAAGCCCATCTCAGAGAGAAGCTCTGCTGGGGCTCCAGGCTTTTTCTGTTAAGAGAAAAGAGAGGAGAGAGGAGAGGAAGGAGAGAGGAGATGGGAGAGGGGAGAGGAGGAGAGGAGAGAGAGGAGAGAGGAGATGGGAGATGGGAAAGGAAGAAGCCCATCTCAGAGAGAAGCTCTGCTGGGGCTCCAGGCTCTTTCTGTTAAGTGCTTCAACGGAGAGTTTGTTCATGTGTTTACGGGTCCTGCTCAGGCCTGCCTCATGTCCAGAGAGAGAGAGAACAGAGAGACAAGAGAGGAGAGAGGAGAGGCAAGAGAGGAGAGAGGAGAGAGGAGAGGAGGAGAGGAGAGAGGAGAGGAGGAGAGGAGGGAGGAGGAGAGGAGAGGAGGAGAGGAGAGAGGAGGAGAGGAGAGAGGAGAGGAGAGAGGAGAGGAGGAGAGGAGAGAGGAGAGGAGGAGAGGAGAGAGGAGAGGAGGAGAGGAAGGAGAGAGGAGATGGGAGAGGGGAGAGGAGGAGAGGAGGAGAGGCAAGAGAGGAGAGAGGAGAGGAGGAGAGGAGAGAGGAGAGGCAAGAGAGGAGAGAGGAGAGGAGGAGAGGAGAGAGGAGAGAGGAGAGGCAAGAGAGGAGAGAGGAGAGGAGGAGAGGAGAGAGGAGAGAGGAGAGAGGAGAGGAGGAGAGGAGAGGAGAGGAGGAGAGGAGAAGAGGAGGAATGGAGAGAGGAGAGGAGGAGAGGAGAGAGGAGAGGAGGAGAGGAAGGAGAGAGGAGATGGGAGAGGGGAGAGGAGGAGAGGAGAGAGAGGAGAGAGGAGATGGGAGAGGGGAGAGGAGGAGAGGAGAGAGAGGAGAGGAGAGAGAGGAGAGAGGAGATGGGAGATGGGAAAGGAAGAAGCCTATCTCAGAGAGAAGCTCTGCTGGGGCTTCAGGCTCTTTCTGTTAAGAGAGGAGAGAGGAGAGGAGGAGAGGAAGGAGAGAGGAGATGGGAGAGGGGAGAGGAGGAGAGGAGAGAGAGGAGAGAGGAGAGAGGAGATGGGAGATGGGAAAGGAAGAAGCCCATCTCAGAGAGAAGCTCTGCTGGGGCTCCAGGCTCTTTCTGTTAAGTGCTTCAACGGAGAGTTTGTTCATGTGTTTACGGGTCCTGCTCAGGCCTGCCTCATGTCCAGAGAGAGAGAGAACAGAGAGACAAGAGAGGAGAGAGGAGAGGCAAGAGAGGAGAGAGGAGAGAGGAGAGGAGGAGAGGAGAGAGGAGAGGAGGAGAGGAGGAGAGGAGGAATGGAGAGAGGGGAGAGGAGGAGAGGAGAGGAGGAGAGGAAGGAGAGAGGAGAGGAGGAGAGGGGAGAGAGGAGAGGGGAGAGAGGAGAGGAGGAGAGGAGGAGAGAGGAGATGGGAGATGGGAGAGGGGAGAGGAGGAGCGGAGAGAGAGGAGAGAGGAGATAGGAGAGAAAAGAGAGGAGAGGGGAGAGGGGAGAGAGGGGAGAGGAGGAGAGAGGAGATAGGAGAGAAAAGATAGTAAAGAGGAGATAGGAGAGAAAAGAGAGGAAAGAGGAGAGGAAGGAGAGAGGAGATGGGAGATGGGAGAGGGGAGAGGAAGATAGGAGAGAGAGGAGAGAGGAGAGGGGAGAGGAGGAGAAGGGAGAGGAGGAGAAGGGAGAGAGGAGAGGGGGAGAGAGGAGATGGAAGATGGGAGAGGGGAGAGGAGGAGAGGAGAGAGAGGAGAGAGGAGATAGGAGAGGAAAGACGAGAGGAAGGAGAGAGGAGACGGGAGAGGAGGAGAGGAGAAAGAGGAGAGAGGAGATAGGAGAGAAAAGAGAGGAGAGGAGACAGGAGAGAGGAGAGGGGAGATGGATGTTGGGAGAGGGGAGACCTAAAGGCAGTAGTGAAATAAAATACCTCTTAAAGACTGTCCAGCCTGTCACCAGGAACCAGACTCACACAGCCTGGAGGGGACTGACAGTCAGAACATTACAGTGGTGCAGCTACTACTTTGGGTTTTAACGTTCCTCTGAGAATCTACTGTCTACAAGCCTACAAAGTCTCCCTTCTGGTCTATAAAGACCACCCACTGTCCTCAGGGGATCTACTGTCTCCACCCACACACTGTCCTCAGGGGATCTACTGTCTCCACCCACACACTGTCCTCAGAGGATCTACTGTCTCCACCCACACACTGTCCTCAGGGGATCTACTGTCTCCACCCACACACTGTCCTCAGGGGATCTACTGTCTCCACCCACACACTGTCCTCAGGGGATCTACTGTCTCCACCCACACACTGTCCTCAGAGGATCTACTGTCTCCACCCACACACTGTCCTCAGGGGATCTACTGTCTCCACCCACACACTGTCCTCAGGGGATCTACTGTCTCCACCCACACACTGTCCTCAGGGAATCTACTGTCTCCACCCACACACTGTCCTTAGAGGATCTACTGTCTCCACCCACACACACACACTGTCCTCAGAGGATCTACTGTCTCCACCCACACACCCACTGTCCTCAGAGGATCTACTGTCTCCACCCACACACACACTGTCCTCAGTGGATCTACTGTCTCCACCCACACACTGTCCTCAGAGGATCTACTGTCTCCACCCACACACTGTCCTCAGGGGATCTACTGTCTCCCCCCACCCACACACTGTCCTCAGAGGATCTACTGTCTCCACCCACACACTGTCCTCAGAGGATCTACTGTCTCCACCCACACACTGTCCTCAGAGGATCTACTGTCTCCACCCATACACTGTCCTCAGAGGATCTACTGTCTCCACCCACACACTGTCCTCAGGGGATCTACTGTCTCCACCCACACACTGTCCTCAGGGAATCTACTGTCTCCACCCACACACTGTCCTTAGAGGATCTACTGTCTCCACCCACACACACACACTGTCCTCAGAGGATCTACTGTCTCCACCCACACACCCACTGTCCTCAGAGGATCTACTGTCTCCACCCACACACACACTGTCCTCAGTGGATCTACTGTCTCCACCCACACACTGTCCTCAGAGGATCTACTGTCTCCACCCACACACTGTCCTCAGGGGATCTACTGTCTCCCCCCACCCACACACTGTCCTCAGAGGATCTACTGTCTCCACCCACACACTGTCCTCAGAGGATCTACTGTCTCCACCCACACACTGTCCTCAGAGGATCTACTGTCTCCACCCATACACTGTCCTCAGAGGATCTACTGTCTACAACCACACACTGTCCTCAGAGGATCTACTGTCTCCACCCACACACTGTCCTCAGGGGATCTACTGTCTCCACCCACACACTGTCCTCAGAGGATCTACTGTCTTCACCCACACACTGTCCTCAGAGGATCTACTGTCTCCACCCACACACTGTCCTCAGGGGATCTACTGTCTCCACACACACACTGTCCTCAGGGGATCTACTGTCTCCTCCCACACACTGTCCTCAGAGGATCTACTGTCTCCACCCACACACTGTCCTGATGGGATCTACTGTCTCCACCCACACACTGTCCTGATGGGATCTACTGTCTCCACCCACACACTGTCCTCAGAGGATCTACTGTCTCCACCCACACACTGTCCTCAGGGGATCTACTGTCTCCACCCACCCACTGTCCTCAGAGGATCTACTGTCTCCACCCACCCACTGTCCTCAGAGGATCTACTGTCTCCACCCACCCACTGTCCTCAGAGGATCTACTGTCTCCACCCACACACTGTCCTCAGGGGATCTACTGTCTCCACCCACACACTGTCCTCAGAGGATCTACTGTCTCCACACACACACTGTCCTCAGGGGATCTACTGTCTCCACCCACACACTGTCCTCAGAGGATCTACTGTCTCCACACACACACTGTCCTCAGAGGATCTACTGTCTCCACCCACACACTGTCCTCAGAGGATCTACTGTCTCCACCCACACACTGTCCTCAGAGGATCTACTGTCTCCACCCACACACTGTCCTCAGAGGATCTACTGTCTCCACACACACACTGTCCTCAGAGGATCTACTGTCTCCACCCACACACTGTCCTCAGGGGATCTACTGTCTCCACCCACACACTGTCCTCAGAGGATCTACTGTCTCCACACACACACACACACACACACACACACACACACACACACACACACACACACACACACACACACACACACACACACACACACACACACACACACACACACACACACACACTTAAACACACACAAAAGTAAATCAAAGCCGCAGCAAACTTTGATGACAGAAAGAACATTATGACGTGTGTGTGTGTGTGTGTGTGTGTGTGTGTGTGTGTGTTTGAGGTTGTGTGTGTGTTTGTGTGTGTGTGTGTGTGTGTGTTTGAGGTTGCGCTGCGTCGGTTGGTTACCAGTGCGACCGTGTTCCCTGCGGCGCCGCTCACGGGGCATGCTGGGTAAACATTGAAATCCGTTGGGCAAGAGCAGCCGGTAATGACACCACAGAGACACACACACACACACACACACACACACACACACACACACACACACACACACACACACACACACACACACACACACACACACACACACACACTCGTACAGTCTCCAGGGAGGGAGGTGTTTGTGTTTTTATCAACGATGGTACAACCCTAATTACAACCAACACGTCCTTCCAACCCCTCTATTCCCCAGCTAGCGCACAACGTTCTGAGAACCATATGTTTCTGAGAGCTTGTCCTTCCAACCCCTCTATTCCCCAGCTAGCGCACAACGTTCTCAGAACCATATGTTTCTGAGAGCTTGTCCTTCCAACCCCTCTATTCCCCAGCTAGCGCACAACGTTCTGAGAACCATATGTTTCTGAGAGCTTGTCCTTCCAACCCCTCTATTCCCCAGCTAGCGCACAACGTTCTCAGAACCATATGTTTCTGAGAGCTTGTCCTTCCAACCCCTCTATTCCCCAGCTAGCGCACAACGTTCTCAGAACCATATGTTTCTGAGAGCTTGTCATTCCAACCCCTCTATTCCCCAGCTAGCGCACAACGTTCTCAGAACCATATGTTTCTGAGAGCTTGTCATTCCAACCCCTCTATTCCCCAGCTAGCGCACAACGTTCTCAGAACCATATGTTTCTGAGAGCTTGTCATTCCAACCCCTCTATTCCCCAGCTAGCGCACAACGTTCTCAGAACCATATGTTTCTGAGAGCTTGGTGAGATCTAGGTTGTGTTCTATGGTTATTTTGCATACAACCTTCCCTGCAGTTTTCTGGGATTGTTGCAGGATTGTTGCATGATAAAATAACGTTATTTTCTTGGTATTTTGTTACTTCAACAGAACGTTTTCTAAAAAAAGTTCAAACGTGGTTCATTACATGGTTGGTAATGTTTTAGGAACGTTCTCCAACTGGTTTGAAGGTTCGCAAATAGTTCATCTTTTGTTCACTCTTTCTCTATCCCTCATCTCTCTGTCTCTTAGTTCTGTGTCTGTGTTGTCAGTCACTCTATAATGAGTTGTAGAGACCTCATCTCTCCTCTTAGTTCTGTGTCGGTGGTGTTGTCAGTCACTCTATAATGAGTTGTAGAGACCTCATCTCTCCTCCTCTTAGTTCTGTGTCTGTGTTGTCAGTCACTCTATAATGAGTTGTAGAGACCTCATCTCTCCTCTTAGTTCTGTGTCGGTGGTGTTGTCAGTCACTCTATAATGAGTTGTAGAGACCTCATCTCTCCTCTTAGTTCTGTGTCTGTGTTGTCAGTCACTCTATAATGAGTTGTAGAGACCTCATCTCTCCTCTTAGTTCTGTGTCGGTGGTGTTGTCAGTCACTCTATAATGAGTTGTAGAGACCTCATCTCTCCTCCTCTTAGTTCTGTGTCTGTGTGTTGTCAGTCACTCTATAATGAGTTGTAGAGACCTCATCTCTCCTCTTAGTTCTGTGTCGGTGGTGTTGTCAGTCACTCTATAATGAGTTGTAGGGAGCTGTCCTTAACATGGCACCCTATTCCCTATGTAGTTCACTACATTCCTACGTAGTGCACTAGTTTTGACCAGAGACCTATGTGGGAATAAGGGGGTCCCACGTCAGTGTTTCATTCAGACTAAAACTGGAGCATAGAGCAATGATCCCATCACAGACACACACACCGTCTAATTAACCCCAAGACCAGAGTTCAGCTCACAGGGAGTGTGTGTGTGTGTGTGTGTGTGTGTGTGTGTGTGTGTGTGTGTGTGTGTGTGTGTGTGTGTGTGTGTGTGTGTGTGTGTGTGTGTGTGTGTGTGTGTGTGTGTGTGTGTGTGTGTGTGTGTGTCAGCGTGTGTTTTACTAACTGGTGCGTCAGGGTTTCTCTGTCCTCATTTAGAGAGAAATTAAATGTACTTCCTGAGTCTCCCAGATCCCCGGAGACAGAGGTCTGTGCACGTGCATCGTACTTCCTGAGTGTCTCATATCCCTGGTGACAGAGGTCTGTGCACGTGGTTGCCGTGGTTGCGTGTGTGTGTGTGTTTTAGTCTTGTGTACAGGACGTCACGCTGCTGCTACTGTTATTTATCTCAGCTCACTGGTCACCATAGCAGCACCCACCCGTAGCACGCGCTCCAGCAGGTATATCTCACTGGTCACCCCCCAAAGCCAACTCCTCCTTCGGCCGCCTTTCCTTCCAGTTCTCTGCTGCCAATGACTGGAACGAATTGCAAAAATCACTGAAGCTGGAGACTCATATCTCCCTCACTAACTTTAAGCACCAGCTGTCAGAGCAGCTCACAGATCACTGCACCTGTACATAGCCCATCTGTAAATAGCCCATCCAACTACCTCATCCCCATATTGTTATTTATTTTATATATATATATATTTATATATTTTGCTCCTTTGCACCCCAGTATCTCTACTTGCACATTCATCTTCTGCACATCTACCACTCCAGTGTTTAATTGCTAAATTGTAATTATTTCACCACCATGGCCTATTTATTGCCTTACCTCCCTAATCTTACTACATTTGCACTCACTGTACATATATTTTTATATTGTGGTATTCACTGTATGTTTGTTTATGCTTTGCTTTATCTTGGCTTGTTCTCAACTGGCCTACCTGGTTAAATAAAGGTGAAATAAAATTAAAATAAAATTTAAATTATCTGACACATTATTCCAAGTTAGTTGTACATATCTACCTCAATTACATCCTACCCCTTAGTGATGTAGTGATGGTAGAGATGGATTAACCGTTAGTGTGGTAGTGCTTTCTGCATTAGCATCGAACAGCCCCCCGTGATATGCAACTTTTCAGGGAAGCTAGAAACCAATATATACAGGCAGTTAGAAAAGCCAAGGCTAGCTTTTTTATTTTATTTTTTTTAAATTTTTAAATTTTATTTTTTTCAAGCAGAAATTTGCTTCCTGCAACACAAACTCAAAATAGTTTTGGGACACTGTAAAGTCCATGGAGAATAAGAACATCTCCTCCCAGCTGCCTACTGCACTGAGGATAGGAAACTCTGTCACCACTGACAAATCCACTATAATTGAGAATTTCAATAAGCATTTTTCTACGGCTGGCCATGCTTTCCACCTGGCTACCCCTACCCCGGTCAACAGCACTGCACCCCCACAGCTACTCGCCCAAGCCTTCCCCATTTCTCCTTCTCCCAAATCCAGTCAGCTGATGTTCTTAAAAGAGCTGCAAAATCTGGACCCCTACAAATCAGCCAGGCTAGACAATGTGGACCCTTTCTTTCTAAAATGATCTGCCGAAATTGTTGCTACCCCTATTACTAGCCTGTTCAACCTCTCTTTCGTATCGTCTGAGATTCCCAAAGATTGGAAAGCAGCTGCGGTCATCCCGCTCTTCAAAGGGGGGGACACTCTAGACCCAAACTGTTACAGACCTATATCTATCCTACCCTGCATTTCTAAGGTCTTTGAAAGCCAAGTCAACAAACAGATTACCGACCATTTCGAATCCCACCGCACCTTCTCCGCTATGCAATCCGGTTTCAGAGCTGGTCATGGGTGCACCTCAGCCACGCTCAAGGTCCTAAACGATATCATAACCGCCATCGATAAAAAAACAGTACTGTGCAGCCGTCTTCATCGACCTGGCCAAGGCTTTCGACTCTGTCAATCACCACATCCACATCGGCAGACTCGACAGCCTTGGTTTCTCAAATGATTGCCTCGCCTGGTTCACCAACTACTTCTCTGATAGAGTTCAGTGTGTCAAATCGGAGGGCCTGTTGTCCGGACCTCTGGCAGTCTCTATATGAGGGTGCCACAGGGTTCAATTCTTGGACCGACTCTCTTCTCTGTATACATCAATGATGTCGCTCTTGCTGCTGGTGAGTCTCTGATCCACCTCTACGCAGACAACACCATTCTGTATACTTCTGGCCCTTCTTTGGACACTGTGTTAACTAACCTCCAGACGAGCTTCAATGCCATACAACTCTCCTTCCGTGGCCTCCAACTGCTCTTAAATACAAGTAAAACTAAATGCATGCTCTTCAACCGATCGCTGCCTGCACCTGCCCGCCCGACTAGCATCACTACTCTGGACGGTTCTGACTTAGAATATGTGGACAACTACAAATACCTAGGTGTCTGGTTAGACTGTAAACTCTCCTTCCAGACTCATATTAAGCATCTCCAATTTAAATCTAGAATTGGCTAGTGATGGTAGAGATGGATTAACCCTTAGTGATGGTAGAGATAGATTAACCCTTAGTGATGGTAGTGATAGATTAACCCTTAGTGATGGTAGTGATGGTAGTGATAGATTAACCCTTAGTGATGGTAGAGATAGATTAACCCTTAGTGATGGTAGAGATGGATTAACCCTTAGTGATGTAGTGATAGATTAACCCTTAGTGATGGTAGAGATGGTAGAGATAGATTAACCCTTAGTGATGGTAGAGATAGATTAACCCTTAGTGATGGTAGAGATAGATTAACCCTTAGTGATGTAGTGATAGATTAACCCTTAGTGATGGTAGTGATAGATTAACCCTTAGGTATGTAAGGACTTGTAGTGTCTTGCCATGGTGTAGGGACTTGTAGTGTCTTGCCATGGGGTAGGGACTTGTAGTGTCTTGCCATGGTGTAGGGACTTGTAGTGTCTTGCCATGGGGTAGGGACTTGTAGTGTCTTGCCATGGGGTAGGGACTTGTAGTGTCTTGCCATGGGGTATGTAGGGACTTGTAGTGCCTTGCCATGGGGTAGGGACTTGTAGTGTATTGCCATGGTGTAGGGACTTGTAGTGTCTTGCCATGGGGTATGTAGGGACTTGTAGTGTCTTGCCATGGGGTAAGGACTTGTAGTGTCTTGCCATGGTGTAGGGACTTGTAGTGTCTTGCCATGGTGTAGGGACTTGTAGTGTCTTGCCATGGGGTAAGGACTTGTAGTGTCTTGCCATGGGGTATGTAGGGACTTGTAGTGCCTTGCCATGGGGTAGGGACTTGTAGTGTCTTGCCATGGGGTAGGGACTTGTAGTGTCTTGCCATGGGGTAGGGACTTGTAGTGTCTTGCCATGGGGTATGTAGGGACTTGTAGTGCCTTGCCATGGGGTATGGACTTGTAGTGTCTTGCCATGGTGTAGGGACTTGTAGTGTCTTGCCATGGGGTATGTAGGGACTTGTAGTGCCTTGCCATGGGGTAGGGACTTGTAGTGTCTTGCCATGGGGTAGGGACTTGTAGTGTCTTGCCATGGTGTAGGGACTTGTAGTGTATTGCCATGGGGTAGGGACTTGTAGTGTCTTGCCATGGTGTAGGGACTTGTAGTGTATTGCCATGGTGTAGGGACTTGTAGTGTATTGCCATGGGGTAGGGACTTGTAGTGTCTTGCCATGGTGTAGGGACTTGTAGTGTATTGCCATGGGGTAGGGACTTGTAGTGTCTTGCCATGGTGTAGGGACTTGTAGTGTCTTGCCATGGGGTAGGGACTTGTAGTGTCTTGCCATGGGGTAGGGACTTGTAGTGTCTTGCCATGGGGTATGTAGGGACTTGTAGTGCCTTGCCATGGGGTAGGGACTTGTAGTGTATTGCCATGGTGTAGGGACTTGTAGTGTCTTGCCATGGGGTATGTAGGGACTTGTAGTGTCTTGCCATGGGGTATGGACTTGTAGTGTCTTGCCATGGGGTATGGACTTGTAGCGTCTTGCCATGAGGTAGGGACTTGTAGTATCTTGCCATGGGGTAGGGACTTGTAGTGTCTTGCCATGGGGTAGGGACTTGTAGTGTCTTGCCATGGGGTAAGGACTTGTAGTGTCTTGCCATGGTGTAGGGACTTGTAGTGTCTTGTCATGGGGTATGTAGGGACTTGTAGTGCCTTGCCATGGGGTATGTAGGGACTTGTAGTGTCTTGCCATGGGGTAGGGACTTGTAGTGTCTTGCCATGGGGTAAGGACTTGTAGTGTCTTGCCATGGTGTAGGGACTTGTAGTGTCTTGCCATGGGGTATGTAGGGACTTGTAGTGCCTTGCCATGGGGTATGGACTTGTAGTGTCTTGCCATGGTGTAGGGACTTGTAGTGTCTTGCCATGGGGTATGTAGGGACTTGTAGTGCCTTGCCATGGGGTAGGGACTTGTAGTGTCTTGCCATGGGGTAGGGACTTGTAGTGTCTTGCCATGGTGTAGGGACTTGTAGTGTATTGCCATGGGGTAGGGACTTGTAGTGTCTTGCCATGGTGTAGGGACTTGTAGTGTATTGCCATGGTGTAGGGACTTGTAGTGTATTGCCATGGGGTAGGGACTTGTAGTGTCTTGCCATGGTGTAGGGACTTGTAGTGTATTGCCATGGGGTAGGGACTTGTAGTGTCTTGCCATGGTGTAGGGACTTGTAGTGTCTTGCCATGGTGTAGGGACTTGTAGTGTCTTGCCATGGGGTATGTAGGGACTTGTAGTGCCTTGCCATGGGGTAGGGACTTGTAGTGTCTTGCCATGGGGTAGGGACTTGTAGTGTCTTGCCATGGTGTAGGGACTTGTAGTGTATTGCCATGGGGTAGGGACTTGTAGTGTCTTGCCATGGTGTAGGGACTTGTAGTGTATTGCCATGGTGTAGGGACTTGTAGTGTATTGCCATGGGGTAGGGACTTGTAGTGTCTTGCCATGGTGTAGGGACTTGTAGTGTATTGCCATGGGGTAGGGACTTGTAGTGTATTGCCATGGGGTAGGGACTTGTAGTGTCTTGCCATGGTGTAGGGACTTCTAGTGTCTTGCCATGGGGTAGGGACTTGTAGTGTCTTGCCATGGGGTAGGGACTTGTAGTGTCTTGCCATGGGGTATGTAGGGACTTGTAGTGCCTTGCCATGGGGTAGGGACTTGTAGTGTCTTGCCATGGGGTAGGGACTTGTAGTGTCTTGCCATGGTGTAGGGACTTGTAGTGTATTGCCATGGGGTAGGGACTTGTAGTGTCTTGCCATGGTGTAGGGACTTGTAGTGTATTGCCATGGTGTAGGGACTTGTAGTGTATTGCCATGGGGTAGGGACTTGTAGTGTCTTGCCATGGTGTAGGGACTTGTAGTGTATTGCCATGGGGTAGGGACTTGTAGTGTCTTGCCATGGTGTAGGGACTTGTAGTGTCTTGCCATGGGGTAGGGACTTGTAGTGTCTTGCCATGGGGTAGGGACTTGTAGTGTCTTGCCATGGGGTATGTAGGGACTTGTAGTGCCTTGCCATGGGGTAGGGACTTGTAGTGTATTGCCATGGTGTAGGGACTTGTAGTGTCTTGCCATGGGGTAGGGACTTGTAGTGTCTTGCCATGGGGTATGTAGGGACTTGTAGTGCCTTGCCATGGGGTATGGACTTGTAGTGTCTTGCCATGGTGTAGGGACTTGTAGTGTCTTGCCATGGGGTATGTAGGGACTTGTAGTGCCTTGCCATGGGGTAGGGACTTGTAGTGTCTTGCCATGGGGTAGGGACTTGTAGTGTCTTGCCATGGTGTAGGGACTTGTAGTGTATTGCCATGGGGTAGGGACTTGTAGTGTCTTGCCATGGTGTAGGGACTTGTAGTGTATTGCCATGGTGTAGGGACTTGTAGTGTATTGCCATGGGGTAGGGACTTGTAGTGTCTTGCCATGGTGTAGGGACTTGTAGTGTATTGCCATGGGGTAGGGACTTGTAGTGTCTTGCCATGGTGTAGGGACTTGTAGTGTCTTGCCATGGGGTAGGGACTTGTAGTGTCTTGCCATGGGGTAGGGACTTGTAGTGTCTTGCCATGGGGTATGTAGGGACTTGTAGTGCCTTGCCATGGGGTAGGGACTTGTAGTGTATTGCCATGGTGTAGGGACTTGTAGTGTCTTGCCATGGGGTATGTAGGGACTTGTAGTGTCTTGCCATGGGGTAGGGACTTGTAGTGTCTTGCCATGGGGTATGGACTTGTAGCGTCTTGCCATGAGGTAGGGACTTGTAGTATCTTGCCATGGGGTAGGGACTTGTAGTGTCTTGCCATGGGGTAGGGACTTGTAGTGTCTTGCCATGGGGTAAGGACTTGTAGTGTCTTGCCATGGTGTAGGGACTTGTAGTGTCTTGTCATGGGGTATGTAGGGACTTGTAGTGCCTTGCCATGG
Source organism: Salvelinus namaycush (assembly GCF_016432855.1). NCBI lineage: Eukaryota > Metazoa > Chordata > Actinopteri > Salmoniformes > Salmonidae > Salvelinus > Salvelinus namaycush. The sequence goes on from NW_024058969.1 coordinate 33,587, forward strand.
GGTATGTAGGGACTTGTAGTGTCTTGCCATGGGGTAGGGACTTGTAGTGTCTTGCCATGGGGTAAGGACTTGTAGTGTCTTGCCATGGTGTAGGGACTTGTAGTGTCTTGCCATGGGGTATGTAGGGACTTGTAGTGCCTTGCCATGGGGTATGGACTTGTAGTGTCTTGCCATGGTGTAGGGACTTGTAGTGTCTTGCCATGGGGTATGTAGGGACTTGTAGTGCCTTGCCATGGGGTAGGGACTTGTAGTGTCTTGCCATGGTGTAGGGACTTGTAGTGTCTTGCCATGGTGTAGGGACTTGTAGTGTATTGCCATGGGGTAGGGACTTGTAGTGTCTTGCCATGGTGTAGGGACTTGTAGTGTATTGCCATGGTGTAGGGACTTGTAGTGTATTGCCATGGGGTAGGGACTTGTAGTGTCTTGCCATGGTGTAGGGACTTGTAGTGTATTGCCATGGGGTAGGGACTTGTAGTGTCTTGCCATGGTGTAGGGACTTGTAGTGTCTTGCCATGGTGTAGGGACTTGTAGTGTCTTGCCATGGGGTATGTAGGGACTTGTAGTGCCTTGCCATGGGGTAGGGACTTGTAGTGTCTTGCCATGGGGTAGGGACTTGTAGTGTCTTGCCATGGTGTAGGGACTTGTAGTGTATTGCCATGGGGTAGGGACTTGTAGTGTCTTGCCATGGTGTAGGGACTTGTAGTGTATTGCCATGGTGTAGGGACTTGTAGTGTATTGCCATGGGGTAGGGACTTGTAGTGTCTTGCCATGGTGTAGGGACTTGTAGTGTATTGCCATGGGGTAGGGACTTGTAGTGTCTTGCCATGGTGTAGGGACTTGTAGTGTCTTGCCATGGGGTAGGGACTTGTAGTGTCTTGCCATGGGGTAGGGACTTGTAGTGTCTTGCCATGGGGTATGTAGGGACTTGTAGTGCCTTGCCATGGGGTAGGGACTTGTAGTGTATTGCCATGGTGTAGGGACTTGTAGTGTCTTGCCATGGGGTATGTAGGGACTTGTAGTGTCTTGCCATGGGGTAAGGACTTGTAGTGTCTTGCCATGGTGTAGGGACTTGTAGTGTCTTGCCATGGTGTAGGGACTTGTAGTGTCTTGCCATGGGGTAAGGACTTGTAGTGTCTTGCCATGGGGTATGTAGGGACTTGTAGTGCCTTGCCATGGGGTAGGGACTTGTAGTGTCTAGCCATGGGGTAGGGACTTGTAGTGTCTTGCCATGGGGTAGGGACTTGTAGTGTCTTGCCATGGGGTATGTAGGGACTTGTAGTGCCTTGCCATGGGGTATGGACTTGTAGTGTCTTGCCATGGTGTAGGGACTTGTAGTGTCTTGCCATGGGGTATGTAGGGACTTGTAGTGCCTTGCCATGGGGTAGGGACTTGTAGTGTCTTGCCATGGGGTAGGGACTTGTAGTGTCTTGCCATGGTGTAGGGACTTGTAGTGTATTGCCATGGGGTAGGGACTTGTAGTGTCTTGCCATGGTGTAGGGACTTGTAGTGTATTGCCATGGTGTAGGGACTTGTAGTGTATTGCCATGGGGTAGGGACTTGTAGTGTCTTGCCATGGTGTAGGGACTTGTAGTGTATTGCCATGGGGTAGGGACTTGTAGTGTCTTGCCATGGTGTAGGGACTTGTAGTGTCTTGCCATGGGGTAGGGACTTGTAGTGTCTTGCCATGGGGTAGGGACTTGTAGTGTCTTGCCATGGGGTATGTAGGGACTTGTAGTGCCTTGCCATGGGGTAGGGACTTGTAGTGTATTGCCATGGTGTAGGGACTTGTAGTGTCTTGCCATGGGGTATGTAAGGACTTGTAGTGTCTTGCCATGGGGTATGGACTTGTAGTGTCTTGCCATGGAGTATGGACTTGTAGCGTCTTGCCATGAGGTAGGGACTTGTAGTATCTTGCCATGGGGTAGGGACTTGTAGTGTCTTGCCATGGGGTAGGGACTTGTAGTGTCTTGCCATGGGGTAAGGACTTGTAGTGTCTTGCCATGGTGTAGGGACTTGTAGTGTCTTGTCATGGGGTATGTAGGGACTTGTAGTGCCTTGCCATGGGGTATGTAGGGACTTGTAGTGTCTTGCCATGGGGTAGGGACTTGTAGTGTCTTGCCATGGGGTAAGGACTTGTAGTGTCTTGCCATGGTGTAGGGACTTGTAGTGTCTTGCCATGGGGTATGTAGGGACTTGTAGTGCCTTGCCATGGGGTATGGACTTGTAGTGTCTTGCCATGGTGTAGGGACTTGTAGTGTCTTGCCATGGGGTATGTAGGGACTTGTAGTGCCTTGCCATGGGGTAGGGACTTGTAGTGTCTTGCCATGGGGTAGGGACTTGTAGTGTCTTGCCATGGTGTAGGGACTTGTAGTGTATTGCCATGGGGTAGGGACTTGTAGTGTCTTGCCATGGTGTAGGGACTTGTAGTGTATTGCCATGGTGTAGGGACTTGTAGTGTATTGCCATGGGGTAGGGACTTGTAGTGTCTTGCCATGGTGTAGGGACTTGTAGTGTATTGCCATGGGGTAGGGACTTGTAGTGTCTTGCCATGGTGTAGGGACTTGTAGTGTCTTGCCATGGTGTAGGGACTTGTAGTGTCTTGCCATGGGGTATGTAGGGACTTGTAGTGCCTTGCCATGGGGTAGGGACTTGTAGTGTCTTGCCATGGGGTAGGGACTTGTAGTGTCTTGCCATGGTGTAGGGACTTGTAGTGTATTGCCATGGGGTAGGGACTTGTAGTGTCTTGCCATGGTGTAGGGACTTGTAGTGTATTGCCATGGTGTAGGGACTTGTAGTGTATTGCCATGGGGTAGGGACTTGTAGTGTCTTGCCATGGTGTAGGGACTTGTAGTGTATTGCCATGGGGTAGGGACTTGTAGTGTCTTGCCATGGTGTAGGGACTTGTAGTGTCTTGCCATGGGGTAGGGACTTGTAGTGTCTTGCCATGGGGTAGGGACTTGTAGTGTCTTGCCATGGGGTATGTAGGGACTTGTAGTGCCTTGCCATGGGGTAGGGACTTGTAGTGTATTGCCATGGTGTAGGGACTTGTAGTGTCTTGCCATGGGGTATGTAGGGACTTGTAGTGTCTTGCCATGGGGTAAGGACTTGTAGTGTCTTGCCATGGTGTAGGGACTTGTAGTGTCTTGCCATGGTGTAGGGACTTGTAGTGTCTTGCCATGGGGTAAGGACTTGTAGTGTCTTGCCATGGGGTATGTAGGGACTTGTAGTGCCTTGCCATGGGGTAGGGACTTGTAGTGTCTAGCCATGGGGTAGGGACTTGTAGTGTCTTGCCATGGGGTAGGGACTTGTAGTGTCTTGCCATGGGGTATGTAGGGACTTGTAGTGCCTTGCCATGGGGTATGGACTTGTAGTGTCTTGCCATGGTGTAGGGACTTGTAGTGTCTTGCCATGGGGTATGTAGGGACTTGTAGTGCCTTGCCATGGGGTAGGGACTTGTAGTGTCTTGCCATGGGGTAGGGACTTGTAGTGTCTTGCCATGGTGTAGGGACTTGTAGTGTATTGCCATGGGGTAGGGACTTGTAGTGTCTTGCCATGGTGTAGGGACTTGTAGTGTATTGCCATGGTGTAGGGACTTGTAGTGTATTGCCATGGGGTAGGGACTTGTAGTGTCTTGCCATGGTGTAGGGACTTGTAGTGTATTGCCATGGGGTAGGGACTTGTAGTGTCTTGCCATGGTGTAGGGACTTGTAGTGTCTTGCCATGGGGTAGGGACTTGTAGTGTCTTGCCATGGGGTAGGGACTTGTAGTGTCTTGCCATGGGGTATGTAGGGACTTGTAGTGCCTTGCCATGGGGTAGGGACTTGTAGTGTATTGCCATGGTGTAGGGACTTGTAGTGTCTTGCCATGGGGTATGTAAGGACTTGTAGTGTCTTGCCATGGGGTATGGACTTGTAGTGTCTTGCCATGGGGTATGGACTTGTAGCGTCTTGCCATGAGGTAGGGACTTGTAGTATCTTGCCATGGGGTAGGGACTTGTAGTGTCTTGCCATGGGGTAGGGACTTGTAGTGTCTTGCCATGGGGTAAGGACTTGTAGTGTCTTGCCATGGTGTAGGGACTTGTAGTGTCTTGTCATGGGGTATGTAGGGACTTGTAGTGCCTTGCCATGGGGTATGTAGGGACTTGTAGTGTCTTGCCATGGGGTAGGGACTTGTAGTGTCTTGCCATGGGGTAAGGACTTGTAGTGTCTTGCCATGGTGTAGGGACTTGTAGTGTCTTGCCATGGGGTATGTAGGGACTTGTAGTGCCTTGCCATGGGGTATGGACTTGTAGTGTCTTGCCATGGTGTAGGGACTTGTAGTGTCTTGCCATGGGGTATGTAGGGACTTGTAGTGCCTTGCCATGGGGTAGGGACTTGTAGTGTCTTGCCATGGGGTAGGGACTTGTAGTGTCTTGCCATGGTGTAGGGACTTGTAGTGTATTGCCATGGGGTAGGGACTTGTAGTGTCTTGCCATGGTGTAGGGACTTGTAGTGTATTGCCATGGTGTAGGGACTTGTAGTGTATTGCCATGGGGTAGGGACTTGTAGTGTCTTGCCATGGTGTAGGGACTTGTAGTGTATTGCCATGGGGTAGGGACTTGTAGTGTCTTGCCATGGGGTATGGACTTGTAGTGTCTTGCCATGGTGTAGGGACTTGTAGTGTCTTGCCATGGGGTATGTAGGGACTTGTAGTGCCTTGCCATGGGGTAGGGACTTGTAGTGTCTTGCCATGGGGTAGGGACTTGTAGTGTCTTGCCATGGTGTAGGGACTTGTAGTGTATTGCCATGGGGTAGGGACTTGTAGTGTCTTGCCATGGTGTAGGGACTTGTAGTGTATTGCCATGGTGTAGGGACTTGTAGTGTATTGCCATGGGGTAGGGACTTGTAGTGTCTTGCCATGGTGTAGGGACTTGTAGTGTATTGCCATGGGGTAGGGACTTGTAGTGTCTTGCCATGGTGTAGGGACTTGTAGTGTCTTGCCATGGTGTAGGGACTTGTAGTGTCTTGCCATGGGGTATGTAGGGACTTGTAGTGCCTTGCCATGGGGTAGGGACTTGTAGTGTCTTGCCATGGGGTAGGGACTTGTAGTGTCTTGCCATGGTGTAGGGACTTGTAGTGTATTGTCATGGGGTAGGGACTTGTAGTGTCTTGCCATGGTGTAGGGACTTGTAGTGTATTGCCATGGTGTAGGGACTTGTAGTGTATTGCCATGGGGTAGGGACTTGTAGTGTCTTGCCATGGTGTAGGGACTTGTAGTGTATTGCCATGGGGTAGGGACTTGTAGTGTCTTGCCATGGTGTAGGGACTTGTAGTGTCTTGCCATGGGGTAGGGACTTGTAGTGTCTTGCCATGGGGTAGGGACTTGTAGTGTCTTGCCATGGGGTATGTAGGGTCTTGTAGTGCCTTGCCATGGGGTAGGGACTTGTAGTGTATTGCCATGGTGTAGGGACTTGTAGTGTCTTGCCATGGGGTAGGGACTTGTAGTGTCTTGCCATGGGGTATGTAGGGACTTGTAGTGCCTTGCCATGGGGTATGGACTTGTAGTGTCTTGCCATGGTGTAGGGACTTGTAGTGTCTTGCCATGGGGTATGTAGGGACTTGTAGTGCCTTGCCATGGGGTAGGGACTTGTAGTGTCTTGCCATGGGGTAGGGACTTGTAGTGTCTTGCCATGGTGTAGGGACTTGTAGTGTATTGCCATGGGGTAGGGACTTGTAGTGTCTTGCCATGGTGTAGGGACTTGTAGTGTATTGCCATGGTGTAGGGACTTGTAGTGTATTGCCATGGGGTAGGGACTTGTAGTGTCTTGCCATGGTGTAGGGACTTGTAGTGTATTGCCATGGGGTAGGGACTTGTAGTGTCTTGCCATGGTGTAGGGACTTGTAGTGTCTTGCCATGGGGTAGGGACTTGTAGTGTCTTGCCATGGGGTAGGGACTTGTAGTGTCTTGCCATGGGGTATGTAGGGACTTGTAGTGCCTTGCCATGGGGTAGGGACTTGTAGTGTATTGCCATGGTGTAGGGACTTGTAGTGTCTTGCCATGGGGTATGTAGGGACTTGTAGTGTCTTGCCATGGGGTAGGGACTTGTAGTGTCTTGCCATGGGGTATGGACTTGTAGCGTCTTGCCATGAGGTAGGGACTTGTAGTATCTTGCCATGGGGTAGGGACTTGTAGTGTCTTGCCATGGGGTAGGGACTTGTAGTGTCTTGCCATGGGGTAAGGACTTGTAGTGTCTTGCCATGGTGTAGGGACTTGTAGTGTCTTGTCATGGGGTATGTAGGGACTTGTAGTGCCTTGCCATGGGGTATGTAGGGACTTGTAGTGTCTTGCCATGGGGTAGGGACTTGTAGTGTCTTGCCATGGGGTAAGGACTTGTAGTGTCTTGCCATGGTGTAGGGACTTGTAGTGTCTTGCCATGGGGTATGTAGGGACTTGTAGTGCCTTGCCATGGGGTATGGACTTGTAGTGTCTTGCCATGGTGTAGGGACTTGTAGTGTCTTGCCATGGGGTATGTAGGGACTTGTAGTGCCTTGCCATGGGGTAGGGACTTGTAGTGTCTTGCCATGGTGGTAGGGACTTGTAGTGTCTTGCCATGGTGTAGGGACTTGTAGTGTATTGCCATGGGGTAGGGACTTGTAGTGTCTTGCCATGGTGTAGGGACTTGTAGTGTATTGCCATGGTGTAGGGACTTGTAGTGTATTGCCATGGGGTAGGGACTTGTAGTGTCTTGCCATGGTGTAGGGACTTGTAGTGTATTGCCATGGGGTAGGGACTTGTAGTGTCTTGCCATGGTGTAGGGACTTGTAGTGTCTTGCCATGGTGTAGGGACTTGTAGTGTCTTGCCATGGGGTAGGGACTTGTAGTGTCTTGCCATGGGGTAGGGACTTGTAGTGTCTTGCCATGGGGTAGGACTTGTAGTGTCTTGCCATGGTGTAGGGACTTGTAGTGTCTTGCCATGGGGTAGGGACTTGTAGTGGTCTTGCCATGGTGTAGGGACTTGTAGTGTATTGCCATGTGTAGGGACTTGTAGTGTATTGCCATGGGGTAGGGACTTGTAGTGTCTTGCCATGGTGTAGGGACTTGTAGTGTATTGCCATGGGGTAGGGACTTGTAGTGTCTTGCCATGGTGTAGGGACTTGTAGTGTCTTGCCATGGGGTAGGGACTTGTAGTGTCTTGCCATGGGGTAGGGACTTGTAGTGTCTTGCCATGGGGTATGTAGGGACTTGTAGTGTCTTGCCATGGGGTAGGGACTTGTAGTGTCTTGCCATGGTGTAGGGACTTGTAGTGTCTTGTCATGGGGTATGTAGGGACTTGTAGTGCTTGCCATGGGTATGTAGGGACTTGTAGTGTCCTTGCCATGGGGTAGGGACTTGTAGTGTCTTGCCATGGGGTAAGGGACTTGTAGTGTCTGCCATGGTGTAGGGACTTGTAGTGTCTTGCATGGGTATGTAGGGACTTGTAGTGCCTTGCCATGGGGGTATGGACTTGTAGTGTCTTGCCATGGTGTAGGGACTTGTAGTGTCTTGCCATGGGGTATGGGACTTGTAGTGTCCTTGCCATGGGGTAGGACTTGTAGTGTCTTGCCATGGGTAGGGACTTGTAGTGTCCTTGCCATGGTTGTATGGGACTTGTAGTGTATTGCCATGGGTAGGGACTTGTAGTGTCTTGCCATGGGTGTAGGGACTTGTAGTGTATTGCCATGGTGTAGGGACTTGTAGTGTATTGCCATGGGGTAGGGACTTGTAGTGTCTTGCCATGGTTGTAGGGACTTGTAGTGTATTGCCATGGGGTAGGGACTTGTAGTGTCTTGCCATGGTGTAGGGACTTGTAGTGTCTTGCCATGGTGTAGGGACTTGTAGTGTATTGCCATGGGGTATGTAGGGACTTGTAGTGCCTTGCCATGGGGTAGGGACTTGTAGTGTCTTGCCATGGTGTAGGGACTTGTAGTGTCTTGCCATGGTGTAGGGACTTGTAGTGTCTTGCCATGGGGTATGTAGGGACTTGTAGTGCTCTTGCCATGGGGTAGGGACTTGTAGTGTCTTGCCATGGGGTAGGGACTTGTAGTGTCTTGCCATGGTGTAGGGACTTGTAGTGTATTGTCATGGGGTAGGGACTTGTAGTGTCTTGCCATGGTGTAGGGACTTGTAGTGTATTGCCATGGTGTAGGGACTTGTAGTGTATTGCCATGGGGTAGGGACTTGTAGTGTCTTGCCATGGTGTAGGGACTTGTAGTGTATTGCCATGGGGTAGGGACTTGTAGTGTCTTGCCATGGTGTAGGGACTTCTAGTGTCTTGCCATGGGGTAGGGACTTGTAGTGTCTTGCCATGGGTAGGGACTGGTAGTGTCTTGTCCATGGGGTGTAGGACTTGTAGTGCCTTGCCATGGGGTATGGACGTGTAGTGTCTTGCCAGGGGTAGGGACTTGTAGTGTCTTGCCATGGGGTATGTAGGGACTTGTAGTGTCTTGCCATGGGGTAGGGACTTGTAGTGTCTTGCCATGGTGTAGGGACTTGTAGTGTCTTGCCATGGTGTAGGGACTTGTAGTGTCTTTGCCATGGGTAAGGACTTGTAGTGGTCTTGCCATGGGTATGTAGGGACTTGTAGTGCTTGCCATGGGGTAGGGGACTTGTAGTGTCTTGCCATGGGGGTAGGGACTTGTAGTGTCTTGCCATGGGTGTAGGGACTTGTAGTGTCTTGCCATGGGGGGTAGGGACTTGTAGTGTCTTGCCATGGTGTAGGGACTTGTAGTGTCTTGCCATGGGGTAGGGACTTGTAGTGTATTGCCATGGTGTAGGGACTTGTAGTGCTTGCCATGGTGGTAGGGACTTGTAGTGTCTCGCCATGGGGTTAGGGACTTGTAGTGTCTTTGCCATGGGGTAGGGACTTGTAGTGTCTTGCCCTGGTGTAGGGACTTTGTTCTAGCTGGTCTTGCCATGGGTGTAGGGACTTGTAGTGTCATTGCCATGGGGTTAGGGACTTGTAGTGTCTTGCCATGGTGTAGGGACTTGTAGTGTCTTGCCATGGTGTAGGGACTTGTAGTGTCTTGGCATGGGGTATGTAGGGACTTGTAGTGCCTTGCCATGGGTAGGGACTTGTAGTGTCTTGCCATGGGGTAGGGACTTGTAGTGTCTTGCCATGGTGTAAGGACTTGTAGTGTATTGCATGGGGTAGGGACTTGTAGTGTCTTGCCATGGTGTAGGGACTTGTATTGTATTGCCATGGGTGTAGGGACTTGTAGTGTATTGCCATGGGGTAGGGACTTGTAGTGTCTTGCCATGGTGTAGGGACTTGTAGTGTATTGCCATGGGTAGGGACTTGTAGTGTCTTGCCATGGTGTAGGGACTGTATTTCTAGGGTCTTGCCATGGTGTAGGGACATTGTAGTGTCTTGCCATGGGGTAGGGACTTGTAGTGTCTTGCCATGGTTGTAGGACTTGTAGTGTTGCCATGGTGTAGGGACTTGTAGTGTATTGCCATGGGGTATGGGACTTTAGTGTCTTGCCATGGTGGTAAGGACTTGTAGTGTCTTGCCATGGGTAGGGACTTGTAGTGTCTTGCCATGGGTAGGGACTTGTAGTGTCTTGCCATGGGTAGGGACTTGTAGTGTCTTGCCATGGGGTATGTAGGGACTTGTAGTGCCTTGCCATGGGGTAGGGACTTGTAGTGTCTTGCCATGGGGTAGGGACTTGTAGTGTCTTGCCATGGGGTAGGGACTTGTAGTGTATTGCCATGGGGTAGGGACTTGTAGTGGTCTTGCCATGGGTAGGGACTTGTAGTGTATTGCCATG
>NW_024058970.1:0-35000 GCF_016432855.1 Salvelinus namaycush
CAACACAACAACCAAGACTCCACCTACCAAACCCTCAACACAACAACCCAAGACTCCACCTACCAAACCCCCCAAAACAACAACCCAAGACTCCACCTACCAAACCCTCATACAACAACCCAAGACTCCACCTACCAAACCCTCACACAACAACCCAAGATTCCACCGACCAACCACACACAACAACAACCCAAGACTCTACCTACCAAACCTCAACACAACAACCCAAGACTCCACCTACCAAACCCTCAACACAACAACCCAAAACTCCACCTACCAAACCCTCAACACAACCCAAGACTCCACCTACCAGACCCTCAGTACAACAACCCAAGACTCCACCTACCAAACCCTCAACACAACAACCCAAGATTCCACCTACCAAACCCTCAGTACAACAACCCAAGACTCCACCTACCAAAACCTCAACACAACAACCCAAGACTCCACCTACCAAACCCTCAACACAACAACCCAAGACTCCACCTACCAACCCCTCAACACAACAACCCAAGACTCCACCTACCAAACCCTCAACACAACAACCCAAGACTCCACCTACCAAACCCTCAGTACAACAACCCAAGATTCCACCTAACAAACCCTCAATACAACAACCCAAGACTCCACCTACCAAACCCTCAATACAACAACCCAAGACTCCACCTACCAAACCCTCAATACAACAACCCAAGACTCCACCTACCAAACCCTCAACACAACAACCCAAGACTCCACCTACCAAACCCTCAACACAATAACCCAAGACTCCACCTACAAAACCCTCAACACAACAACCCAAGATTCCACCTAACAAACCCTCAATACAACAACCCAAGACTCCACCTAACAAACCCTCAATACAACAACCCAAGACTCCACCTACCAAACCCTCAAAACAACAACCCAAGACTCCACCTACCAAACCCGCAATACAACAACCCAAGACTCCACCTACCAAACCCCAAACACAACAACCCAAGACTCCACCTACCAAACCCCAAACACAACAACCCAAGACTCCACCTACCAAACCCTCAACACAACAACCCAAGACTCCACCTACCAAACCGTCAGTACAACAACCCAAGACTCCACCTACCAAACCCCCAACACAACAACCCAAGACTCCACCTACCAAACCCTCAACACAACAACCCAAGACTCCACCTACCAAACCCCCAACACAACAACCCAAGACTCCACCTACCAAACCCTCAATACAACAACCCAAGACTCCACCTACCAAACCCTCAACACAACAACCCAAGATTCCACCGACCAACCACAAAACACAACAACCCAAGACTCTACCTACCAAACCCTCAACACAACAACCCAAGACTCCACCTACCAAACCCTCAACACAACAACCCAAAACTCCACCTACCAAACCCTCAACACAACCCAAGACTCCACCTACCAGACCCTCAGTACAACAACCCAAGACTCCACCTACCAAACCCTCAACACAACAACCCAAGACTCCACCTACCAAACCCTCAACACAACAACCCAAGAATCCACCTACCAAACCGTCAGTACAACAACCCAAGATTCCACCTACCAAACCCTCAACATAACAACCCAAGACTCCACCTACCAAACCCCCAACACAACAACCCAAGACTCCACCTACCAAACCCCCAACACAACAACCCAAGACTCCACCTACCAAACCCTCAATACAACAACCCAAGACTCCACCTACCAAACCCCCAACACAACAACCCAAGACTCCACCTACCAAACCCCCAACACAACAACCCAAGACTCCACCTACCAAACCCTCAATACAACAACCCAAGACTCCACCTACCAAACCCCCAACACAACAACCCAAGACTCCACCTACAAAACCCTCAGTACAACAACCCAAGACTCCACCTACCAAACCCTCAGTACAACAACCCAAGACTCCACCAACCAAACCCTCAACACAACAACCCAAGACTCCACCTACAAAACCCTCAGTACAACAACCCAAGACTCCACCTACCAAACCCTCAGTACAACAACCCAAGACTCCACATACCAAACCCTCAACACAACAACCCAAGACTCCACCTACCAAACCCTCAGTACAACAACCCAAGACTCCACCTACCAAACCCTCAGTACAACAACCCAAGACTCCACCTACCAAACCCTCAACACAACAACCCAAGACTCCACCTACCAAACCCTCAACACAACAACCCAAGACTCCACCTACCAAACCCTCAACATAACAACCCAAGGCTCCACCTACCAAACCCTCAATACAACAACCCAAGACTCCACCTACCGAACCCTCAACATAACAACCCAAGACTCCACCTAACAAACCCTCAACACAACAACCCAAGACTCCACCTACCAAACCCTCAACACAACAACCCAAGACTCCACCTACCAAACCCTCAACATAACAACCCAAGGCTCAACCTACCAAAACCCTCAATACAACAACCCAAGACTCCACCTAACAAACCCTCAACACAACAACCCAAGACTCCACCTACCAAACCCTCAACACAACAACCCAAGACTCCACCTACCAAACCCTCAACACAACAACCCAAGACTCCACCTACCAAACCGTCAGTACAACAACCCAAGACTCCACCTACCAAACCCCCAACACAACAACCCAAGACTCCACCTACCAAACCCTCAATACAACAACCCAAGACTCCACCTACCAAACCCTCAACACAACAACCCAAGATTCCACCGACCAACCACACAACACAACAACCCAAGACTCTACCTACCAAACCCTCAACACAACAACCCAAGACTCCACCTACCAAACCCTCAACACAACAACCCAAAACTCCACCTACCAAACCCTCAACACAACCCAAGACTCCACCTACCAGACCCTCAGTACAACAACCCAAGACTCCAGCTACCAAACCCTCAACACAACAACCCAAGATTCCACCTACCAAACCCTCAGTACAACAACCCAAGACTCCACCTACCAAACCCTCAACACAACAACCCAAGACTCCACCTACCAAACCCTCAACACAACAACCCAAGAATCCACCTACCAAACCGTCAGTACAACAACCCAAGATTCCACCTACCAAACCCTCAACATAACAACCCAAGACTCCACCTACCAAACCCCCAACACAACAACCCAAGACTCCACCTACCAAACCCCCAACACAACAACCCAAGACTCCACCTACCAAACCCTCAGTACAACAACCCAAGACTCCACCTACCAAACCCTCAACACAACAACCCAAGACTCCACCTACCAAACCCCCAACACAACAACCCAAGACTCCACCTACAAAACCCTCAGTACAACAACCCAAGACTCCACCTACCAAACCCTCAGTACAACAACCCAAGACTCCACCTACCAAATCCTCAACACAACAACCCAAGACTCCACCTACCAAACCCTCAGTACAACAACCCAAGACTCCACCTACCAAACCCTCAGTACAACAACCCAAGACTCCACCTACCAAACCCTCAACACAACAACCCAAGACTCCACCTACCAAACCCTCAGTACAACAACCCAAGACTCCACCTACCAAACCCTCAGTACAACAACCCAAGATTCCACCTAACAAACCCTCAATACAACAACCCAAGACTCCACCTAACAAACCCTCAATACAACAACCCAAGACTCCACCTACCAAACCCTCAAAACAACAACCCAAGACTCCACCTACCAAACCCGCAATACAACAACCCAAGACTCCACCTACCAAACCCCAAACACAACAACCCAAGACTCCACCTACCAAACCCCAAACACAACAACCCAAGACTCCACCTACCAAACCCTCAACACAACAACCCAAGACTCCACCTACCAAACCGTCAGTACAACAACCCAAGACTCCACCTACCAAACCCCCAACACAACAACCCAAGACTCCACCTACCAAACCCTCAACACAACAACCCAAGACTCCACCTACCAAACCCCCAACACAACAACCCAAGACTCCACCTACCAAACCCTCAATACAACAACCCAAGACTCCACCTACCAAACCCTCAACACAACAACCCAAGATTCCACCGACCAACCACAAAACACAACAACCCAAGACTCTACCTACCAAACCCTCAACACAACAACCCAAGACTCCACCTACCAAACCCTCAACACAACAACCCAAAACTCCACCTACCAAACCCTCAACACAACCCAAGACTCCACCTACCAGACCCTCAGTACAACAACCCAAGACTCCACCTACCAAACCCTCAACACAACAACCCAAGACTCCACCTACCAAACCCTCAACACAACAACCCAAGAATCCACCTACCAAACCGTCAGTACAACAACCCAAGATTCCACCTACCAAACCCTCAACATAACAACCCAAGACTCCACCTACCAAACCCCCAACACAACAACCCAAGACTCCACCTACCAAACCCCCAACACAACAACCCAAGACTCCACCTACCAAACCCTCAATACAACAACCCAAGACTCCACCTACCAAACCCCCAACACAACAACCCAAGACTCCACCTACCAAACCCCCAACACAACAACCCAAGACTCCACCTACCAAACCCTCAATACAACAACCCAAGACTCCACCTACCAAACCCCCAACACAACAACCCAAGACTCCACCTACAAAACCCTCAGTACAACAACCCAAGACTCCACCTACCAAACCCTCAGTACAACAACCCAAGACTCCACCAACCAAACCCTCAACACAACAACCCAAGACTCCACCTACAAAACCCTCAGTACAACAACCCAAGACTCCACCTACCAAACCCTCAGTACAACAACCCAAGACTCCACATACCAAACCCTCAACACAACAACCCAAGACTCCACCTACCAAACCCTCAGTACAACAACCCAAGACTCCACCTACCAAACCCTCAGTACAACAACCCAAGACTCCACCTACCAAACCCTCAACACAACAACCCAAGACTCCACCTACCAAACCCTCAACACAACAACCCAAGACTCCACCTACCAAACCCTCAACATAACAACCCAAGGCTCCACCTACCAAACCCTCAATACAACAACCCAAGACTCCACCTACCGAACCCTCAACATAACAACCCAAGACTCCACCTAACAAACCCTCAACACAACAACCCAAGACTCCACCTACCAAACCCTCAACACAACAACCCAAGACTCCACCTACCAAACCCTCAACATAACAACCCAAGGCTCAACCTACCAAAACCCTCAATACAACAACCCAAGACTCCACCTAACAAACCCTCAACACAACAACCCAAGACTCCACCTACCAAACCCTCAACACAACAACCCAAGACTCCACCTACCAAACCCTCAACACAACAACCCAAGACTCCACCTACCAAACCGTCAGTACAACAACCCAAGACTCCACCTACCAAACCCCCAACACAACAACCCAAGACTCCACCTACCAAACCCTCAATACAACAACCCAAGACTCCACCTACCAAACCCTCAACACAACAACCCAAGATTCCACCGACCAACCACACAACACAACAACCCAAGACTCTACCTACCAAACCCTCAACACAACAACCCAAGACTCCACCTACCAAACCCTCAACACAACTACCCAAAACTCCACCTACCAAACCCTCAACACAACCCAAGACTCCACCTACCAGACCCTCAGTACAACAACCCAAGACTCCAGCTACCAAACCCTCAACACAACAACCCAAGATTCCACCTACCAAACCCTCAGTACAACAACCCAAGACTCCACCTACCAAACCCTCAACACAACAACCCAAGACTCCACCTACCAAACCCTCAACACAACAACCCAAGAATCCACCTACCAAACCGTCAGTACAACAACCCAAGATTCCACCTACCAAACCCTCAACATAACAACCCAAGACTCCACCTACCAAACCCCCAACACAACAACCCAAGACTCCACCTACCAAACCCCCAACACAACAACCCAAGACTCCACCTACCAAACCCTCAGTACAACAACCCAAGACTCCACCTACCAAACCCTCAACACAACAACCCAAGACTCCACCTACCAAACCCCCAACACAACAACCCAAGACTCCACCTACAAAACCCTCAGTACAACAACCCAAGACTCCACCTACCAAACCCTCAGTACAACAACCCAAGACTCCACCTACCAAATCCTCAACACAACAACCCAAGACTCCACCTACCAAACCCTCAGTACAACAACCCAAGACTCCACCTACCAAACCCTCAGTACAACAACCCAAGACTCCACCTACCAAACCCTCAACACAACAACCCAAGACTCCACCTACCAAACCCTCAGTACAACAACCCAAGACTCCACCTACCAAACCCTCAGTACAACAACCCAAGACTCCACCTAACAAACCCTCAACACAACAACCCAAGACTCCACCTACCAAACCGTCAGTACAACAACCCAAGACTCCACCTACCAAACCCTCAACATAACAACCCAAGACTCCACCTACCAAACCCCCAACACAACAACCCAAGACTCCACCTACCAAACCCCCAACACAACAACCCAAGACTCCACCTACCAAACCCTCAATACAACAACCCAAGACTCCACCTACCAAACCCCCAACACAACAACCCAAGACTCCACCTACCAAACCCCCAACACAACAACCCAAGACTCCACCTACCAAACCCTCAATACAACAACCCAAGACTCCACCTACCAAACCCCCAACACAACAACCCAAGACTCCACCTACAAAACCCTCAGTACAACAACCCAAGACTCCACCTACCAAACCCTCAATACAACAACCCAAGACTCCACCTACCAAACCCCCAACACAACAACCCAAGACTCCACCTACCAAACCCCCAACACAACAACCCAAGACTCCACCTACCAAACCCTCAATACAACAACCCAAGACTCCACCTACCAAACCCCCAGTACAACAACCCAAGACTCCACCTACCAAACCCTCAGTACAACAACCCAAGACTCCACCTACCAAACCCTCAACACAACAACCCAAGACTCCACCTACAAAACCCTCAGTACAACAACCCAAGACTCCACCTACCAAACCCTCAGTACAACAACCCAAGACTCCACCTACCAAACCCTCAACACAACAACCCAAGACTCCACCTACCAAACCCTCAGTACAACAACCCAAGACTCCACCTACCAAACCCTCAGTACAACAACCCAAGACTCCACCTACCAAACCTTCAACACAACAACCCAAGACTCCACCTACCAAACCCTCAGTACAACAACCCAAGACTCCACCTACCAAACCCTCAGTACAACAACCCAAGACTCCACCTACCAAACCCTCAACACAACAACCCAAGACTCCACCTACCAAACCCTCAGTACAACAACCCAAGACTCCACCTACCAAATCCTCAACACAACAACCCAAGACTCCACCTACAAAACCCTCAGTACAACAACCCAAGACTCCACCTACCAAACCCTCAGTACAACAACCCAAGACTCCACCTACCAAACCCTCAACACAACAACCCAAGACTCCACCTACCAAACCCTCAGTACAACAACCCAAGACTCCACCTACCAAACCCTCAGTACAACAACCCAAGACTCCACCTAACAAACCCTCAACACAACAACCCAAGACTCCACCTACCAAACCGTCAGTACAACAACCCAAGACTCCACCTACCAAACCCTCAACATAACAACCCAAGACTCCACCTACCAAACCCCCAACACAACAACCCAAGACTCCACCTACCAAACCCCCAACACAACAACCCAAGACTCCACCTACCAAACCCTCAATACAACAACCCAAGACTCCACCTACCAAACCCCCAACACAACAACCCAAGACTCCACCTACCAAACCCCCAACACAACAACCCAAGACTCCACCTACCAAACCCTCAATACAACAACCCAAGACTCCACCTACCAAACCCCCAACACAACAACCCAAGACTCCACCTACAAAACCCTCAGTACAACAACCCAAGACTCCACCTACCAAACCCTCAATACAACAACCCAAGACTCCACCTACCAAACCCCCAACACAACAACCCAAGACTCCACCTACCAAACCCCCAACACAACAACCCAAGACTCCACCTACCAAACCCTCAATACAACAACCCAAGACTCCACCTACCAAACCCCCAGTACAACAACCCAAGACTCCACCTACCAAACCCTCAGTACAACAACCCAAGACTCCACCTACCAAACCCTCAACACAACAACCCAAGACTCCACCTACAAAACCCTCAGTACAACAACCCAAGACTCCACCTACCAAACCCTCAGTACAACAACCCAAGACTCCACCTACCAAACCCTCAACACAACAACCCAAGACTCCACCTACCAAACCCTCAGTACAACAACCCAAGACTCCACCTACCAAACCCTCAGTACAACAACCCAAGACTCCACCTACCAAACCTTCAACACAACAACCCAAGACTCCACCTACCAAACCCTCAGTACAACAACCCAAGACTCCACCTACCAAACCCTCAGTACAACAACCCAAGACTCCACCTACCAAACCCTCAACACAACAACCCAAGACTCCACCTACCAAACCCTGAACACAACAACCCAAGACTCCACCTACCAAACCCTCAACATAACAACCCAAGACTCCACCTACCAAACCCTCAACACAACAACCCAAGACTCCACCTACCAAACCCTCAATACAACAACCCAAGACTCCACCTACCAAACCCTCAACATAACAACCCAAGACTCCACCTACCAAACCCTCAACACAACAACCCAAGACTCCACCTAACAAACCCTCAATACAACAACCCAAGACTCCACCTACCAAACCCTCAACATAACAACCCAAGACTCCACCTACCAAACCCTCAACACAACAACCCAAGACTCCACCTACCAAACCCTCAACACAACAACCCAAGACTCCACCTACCAAACCCTCAACACAACAACCCAAGACTCCACCTACCAAACCTCAACACAACACACACAAACTAATAGTATGACATCATCAAACTCACACAGAGACAGGATAGTGTTGGTTAAGTGTTAGTGTTTGTAACATGTGTACCTATCAAAATCCATTCTGCACCATTTTTGTCAATGACTGTAAACGTGAATCAAGTAAATGTCAGAAAAAAGGTTATAAAATATATTGATGTATACTTTAACCATAATGTCATCATCTCAACAATGTGTTCCTCCTCTGCTGAAACAAACATGGTAACTTTACAAGAGAGAAGTTGACAGTTTTAACACTTAGTCACCACAGCTAGCTGAGTTCTCGTGGTTTAGAAGTCTAACCTCCGGCCGGTTTGAACCAGTTTCACTCTGCAGCACATATATGCCCAAACCTCCCACCACCACCATCTGACATGGAGAGAGAGCTAATGTTTACTGTAAATTTTTTATTTATTTCACTATTGTTTATTATCTATTTCACTTACTTTGGCAAGGTTACCATATGTTTGCATGCCAATAAAGCCCCTTAAATTTAAATTGAGAGATTGAATTGAATTAAGAGAGAGAGCGGTGTGTGGTGTCAGAGGAGGGAGGAGCTTTCTACAGAGGAAGAAAGAACACTTCAGAATCCCCCTGCTGTCGAACACTGTCTGACTGGTGATGGATTAGTAGGACTGAGAGTAGCTGACAGAGAAGCTGTTGTGGACCTGGGCTTGTTGATGCACCAGGTGGTAGTAAGGTAACTGTGTTAGTAAAGTAACTTTAACAATATATTACCTGTGATAGTAAAGTAACTTTAATAGTATAGTAACTGTGGTAGTAAAGTAACTTCAACAGTATAGTAACTGTGATAGTAAAGTAACTTTAACAGTATAGTACCTGAGGTAGTAAAGTAACTTTAACAGTATAGTAACTGAGGAGTAACTGTCCAGAATGAAGATACTCCATGTTGTCTCCTGCTGTCTCCTCTCAGGTGAGTTCTGTCTGTCTGTCTGTCTGTCTGTCTGTCTGTCTGTCTGTCTGTCTGTCTCTCTCTCTGTGTGTATCAGTTTCTATAGTACTGTCTAGAATATCATTTACGTATGTAGTACACAAGGAAATAAACATATGGTTAAAGTAAGATCAATATCAAATGAAAGTTTACTGGTCCCGTACACTGTTTAGCAGGTGTTAATAGCGGTGCAGCAAAATGCTACTAACAATTCAGTCAAATGTCAAACAATTGAAATGTAAATAAAATGTTTTTAAATACAGGAAATCAAGAATGATGGGACGAATGCAATGAACAACCCAAATAGCACTGTGGTAGTATCGAAATGCAACCGATACATACGTCCACCAGGGGAATTTACACAAGACAAACTAAGAATGATATGTACAGCAGTAGATATACTAGGAATGATATGTACAGCAGTAGATAAACTAGGAATGATATGTACAGCAGTAGATAAACTAGGAATGATATGTACACCAGTAGATATACTAGGAATGATATGTACAGCAGTAGATAAACTAGGAATGATATGTACAGCAGTAGATATACTAGGAATGATATGTACAGCAGTAGATAAACTAGGAATGATATGTACAGCAGTAGATATACTAGGAATGATATGTACAGCAGTAGATAAACTAGGAATGATATGTACAGCAGTAGATAAACTAGGAATGATATGTACAGCAGTAGATAAACTAGGAATGATATGTACAGCAGTAGATAAACTAGGAATGATATGTACAGCAGTAGATAAACTAGGAATGATATGTACAGCAGTAGATAAACTAGGAATGATATGTACAGCAGTAGATAAACTAGGAATGATATGTACACCAGTAGATAAACTAGGAATGATATGTACAGCAGTAGATAAACTAGGAATGATATGTACACCAGTAGATAAACTAGGAATGATATGTACAGCAGTAGATATACTAGGAATGATATGTACAGCAGTAGATAAACTAGGAATGATATGTACAGCAGTAGATATACTAGGAATGATATGTACAGCAGTAGATAAACTAGGAATGATATGTACACCAGTAGATAAACTAGGAATGATATGTACAGCAGTAGATAAACTAGGAATGATATGTACAGCAGTAGATAAACTAGAGTGAGCTATGTCAAGAATCCAGTACATAAATACATATGTGGTGTGTATAAACAGTGTAACTAAATACAATGTACAATAGCCGAAATATTAGAATAAGCTATGTCGGGGATAAGGAATTTAAATACACAGTGTGAAACAGGAAGTGACCAGTGGTTCAATGTCTCTATAACATTGGGACAGCAGCGTTGGCTGTGAGTGATATTGTGTGAGTGAGTGTGCATCACATGGTAGACGGCTAGTGATGTCTGTTCAACAGTCTGATTACCTGGTAATAGAAGCTGGTTTTGCAACCTGGACTCGGGGGATACGTAACATAGTAAATATTAATCCAGGACACTACAATTAGTATAAGTTACGTTTCCTATGTATTCGTTTGTGGATGTCCATCATCTATTTTGTATGATTCGTTACGAATGGCAATTTGTACAATATGTTAACATATTTGCTTAATGTATGACACAAATTCTAATTTGTTGTAGCTATCCTTAGCTAGGTGGCTGACGCTAACGATAGCTAGGTGGCCAATGTTAGCTAGGCTAGGGGTCAGGGCAGGAGTTCCCAAAATCTTTAGGCCCACAACCCCATTTTGATATCTTAGAATTTTTGCAACTACCGGTATGTGAAAAATTATGTAATTAACATCCAATGTTTTATTACTGTTACTCACCATCACATACTTTTAATGTGGGCCTATGACAGTCAAATTAGTCTGACATAATGTCACTTATCTCACCACCACTAATGAGATGGGTGTTCATGATGCATGTCGAGTCTGAGTCAGGGACAGTGTTCGACAGTGCACACCTCATCTCTGTGGTCACATCTACCCGGGATCGATATTTAGTTTTAATGTAGACGAGAGCATTGAATCCAGCTTCACACCAATATGGGATGGCGAAGCACACCATGACTTTTAATGGTACTTCAAGACAACTGGGAACTCAGAAAAATACGAGGTTAAATCATGACATCAGTGATCTTCAGGTCAGAAAGTCAGAGCTCCAGAAAGAGGCCAGAGTTCCCGAGATGGAATTCCCAGTAGGATGACCATTCAAAACAATCTTTCCCAGTCAGAGACAGATTTTTTCAGAGTTACCAGTTTTCTTGAATGCACTGAAGTCGGATGTCAGAGATTTCCAAATTCCCAAGTCCGATTTCCCAGTTGTTAATGCTGAGAGGAGACGGCAGAAACAAAAACTCCTCCGTAGTGACCCGTGAACTCATCTCAAATCATATTAGTCACATGCACCGAACACAACAGGTTCAGACCTTACAGTGAAATGCTTACAAGCCCTAAACCAACAATGCAGTTAAAAAAAAATATGAATAAGAAATAAAAGTAACAAGTAATTAAAGAGCAGCAGTAAAATAAAAAATAGCGAGACTATATACAGGGGGGCACCGGTACAGAGTCAATGTTCGAGGGCACCGGTTAGTTGAGGTAATTCAGATAATATATACATGTAGCTAGTTATTAATGTGACTATGCATAGATGATAACAACAGAGAGCAGCATTGGTGTAAAGGGGGGGGGGGGCAATGAAAATAGTCTGGGTAGCCATTTGATTAGATATTCAGGGGTCTTATGGCTTGGGGGGTAGAAGCTGTTTAGAAGCCTCTTGGACCTAGACTTGGCGCTCCGGTACCGCTTGCCGTGCTGTAGCAGAGAGAACAGTCTATGACTAGGGTGGCTGGAGTCTTTGACAATTTTTAGGGCCTTCCTCTGACACCGCCTGGTATAGAGGTCCTGGATGGCAGGAAGCTTGGCCCCAGTGATGTACTGGGTCGTTCGCACTACAGTTGCCATACCAGGCAGTGAAGCAACCAGTCAGGATGCTCTCGATGGTGCAGCTGTAGAACCTTTTGAGGATCTGAGGACCCATGACAAATATTTTCAGTCTCCTGAGGGGGAATAGGTTTTTATCGTGCCCTCTTCACGACTGTCTTGGTGTGTTTGGACCATGTTAGTGTGTTGGTGATGTGGACATCAAGGAACTTGAAGCTCTCAACCTGCTCCA
The DNA here is from genome assembly GCF_016432855.1 of Salvelinus namaycush. Classification (NCBI taxonomy): domain Eukaryota; kingdom Metazoa; phylum Chordata; class Actinopteri; order Salmoniformes; family Salmonidae; genus Salvelinus; species Salvelinus namaycush. Next base: position 13,069 of record NW_024058970.1, read on the forward strand.
ATACAGCCCCGTCGATAAGAATGGGGTCGTGCTCGGTTCTCTTTTTCCTGTAGTCTCCAATCATCAAATTTTTCTTGATCACGTTGAGGGAGAGGTTGTTGTTCTGGCACAAGGCCAGGTCTATAGCATAATACAATCATCCAAACCGGAAAAATGTAGGCTACATTTGTCCTAGCGCTAACTGAGGAAAGATTGACGCAACACAAGCGGTCATATTTTATAACTCTCGGCTGACAAAAACTACAATATAAATTAGCTAATAGCAATTACTATTTATAATTAATCACATCACGGGTGAGCTCACCATTGATCGAAATAATTGGATAAAACACTTTCTAGAAATCGAAAGTAATCCGACGATGATTCGTTTCAGCGCGCCGCCATGCTTTTTTTCGTCACAGTAACCAAAGATAATAAGAGAAGACAAGATGAGTTTGGTCTGTTTATAGTGTGCATGGTGAAGGGGTGTGTCGTCTACCATCGTTCACATCCCACCATTCCCTTCCTGAAGTTCTCAAAAGAATAGTGAACCCTTACTCACCCAATTTTGTTATAGCATCTTTGGTCTGACAGACGATTACGTGAAACCCAGAATGCATTGTAAATCAACAAACATGGCTCCACATATTGTTGGAATTAGCTTAGCTCGTCATAATCAGTACAACCTTCAAACAATTATTTTACACACATAATAAGACCATTTCTACCACCGATACTTGAAAAACATGTGAATAAAACAAAATATATCAATAATTACCACACAAAACATTTTCTGATAGTGATTTATTGATACAAATGGCGCGTGCAGGCAGTCAATCACGTAACCTCTCACTTCCACTCTGAGCCATTCAGTGTTGTTGTTAAAGGGATCTCTATTGCGGACAGAGATATTATCATAAATCAACTTGCAGATGACACAACCCTCTTTTTGAAAGATGCTGAACAGATTTCTAGAGCAGTCGATATATTTTCCAAAGCATCTGGTCTTTGCCTAAACCTTAATAAGTGTGAATTGTTTGCTGTTAAAGACTGTGTGATACCCTCTATATGCAACATTCCAGTCAAGGAAAAAGTAACATACCTTGGGATTACCATATCTAAGGATCAACAGGAAAGATGCTCATTAACTGTTATACCTATTATTGAAAAAAACCAACAAGAAGTTGAACCATTGGTTGCAGAAGGATTTATCCTTGAAAGGTCAAGTATTGCTTTCTAAACTGAAGGTATCTCCAGACTTACTTATGCAGCCCAGTCCCTACATCTTGACAACAAAATAGGTAAAGCAGTTGACCAGGTGCTTTTCAACTTCACCTGGAAAAATCGTACACATTCATATGAATATGGTGGTCTCCATTTTTTAGATTTTCCTACTTTGAATAATACCTTTAAGATAAATTGGGCTAAACATTTTTTGAAGAATCCTACTTCAATTTGGAATTTCTTCCATCATATCTTCTCCCGTTTTGGTGGCCTCAATTTCATGTTACTTTGTAACTATAACATTAATAAGATTCCTGCAAAATGATCTGCTTTTCACAGACAAGTATTCTTAGCGCGGTCGTTAATATATAAACATATTTTTTCCCCTCATAGGTATTTCACTTTGGAACAATAAGGACATTTTGTATAGAAACCAGTCTGTATTTTTTAAAGAACTGGTTCAATAATCATATCCTACTGGTGAGTCAACTTCTTAATGCAGATGGATTGTTACTCAATTATGAGGATTTTTATCTCTTTACAATATCCCTGTAACACCTAGAGAGTTCACCATAGTCTTTGATGCTACTCCATCTGGAACACTCATGTTGTTTAGAGGTGTAGCCAGACCTCACCTTCTTGACCTACCCTCGGCTTAATCCAGTTGACTCTCCAATAGGGAAAATACGTTTCTCCTTGCTCCCTCAGAACAATAGGTCTATACGTGCTTTATTTCAAAGGGATATTGTATCCATTCCTTATGTCACAAGTTACTGGAATACATTGGTCACTAATATCTGTTGGAAAAAAGTCTGGTTATTACCACACAAACACTTGCTTGTTAACAAGGTCAGAGAGGTCACTTTCAGAATGATCCATAAGTATTACCCTGCGAATCATTACCTGAAGCAACTCAAAAAAGACATTAACATTAATTGTACTTTTTGTGTTGAGCATCCAGAAAGTTTCACATTTATTTTGGCATTGTCTACATGTAAAACAATTATGGAAAGATATTCAGTTTTATAATTGTTAATATTCTTGATGACTTGTTTTTTTTCTATGGGAGAATGTGCTGCTCGGTTTCCTTAACCATAATAAAGACAAAGAAAAATTTGACCTTATAAATCTAATTGTGCTAATGGAAAAATGTCATATTCATAAATGTAAATTCACTAATAAAAAAACACTCTTCTGTGTTTTCTAGAAGGAATTCCAGCAGTACATTAAGACTGTTATACAGTCTTCGAATAAGAAAGCTGTTAAAACAGTCGATATGTGTGCATCTTTTAAGGTCTTTGTATAATCTGTCATTTGTCTGTTTGTATACTTCTTGTATGTATTGTGGTATCCCAGGAGATCTACCCCGGGGATGGTAATAGAGGGGAGGTACGTGAGGCGACGTTGGCTGCCTCTGCTGGTAATACGGGAGCTGGGCACCCCGACATGGACAGCTAAGTGGAGGTCCTGGGTGTTGTGGTGAAGGGTGATCCAAACCGATGACGCCGGCGGCTGCTGGACCCCGATCAGAGATGCTGCTATGAGTGCGGTGAGCCGGGGCACCTCGTGTGGAACTGTCCCGGCCGGGAGGAGGCCATGCCCTCCGCATTCCCCAGCTCTGGGATAACCCGGATGGCGAGTTACGTCACCTCCTGTTGGGCACACACCGAGACTGCCCCTCCGATGGTTCCGGTATGAATCGATGGCATCGACACCAGCGCTCTGCTGGACTCCGGTAGCATGGTGACCCTGGCCCACCCGCAGTGTCTCACACGAGAGGGGAAGGAGGAACCGGGGGACGAGGAGGTGACAGTGTGCTGTGTACACGGGGACACGAATAGGTACCCAACGGTGCCCGTGAGGATAACCACCCCAAAGGGGGAGTGCCAGATGCACGTGGGAGCTGCTCCTAACCAGCCCATGTCCATTCTCCTCGTTCGAGACTGCCCTCTCTTTCAGGCACTGTGGAGGAGGGACCTGGGGAGGCGAGCACGGGAGGTGGAAAGAAAAGGAAAAAAGACGGTGGCCTGTGCAACTCAACCCCCACCACAAGAGGTGTCCACTGGGCCCGAGTTAGACCCGGAGGAGGGAGACAACCCCGCTCCGGCAAGCGAGCCACAGTGCGAGGAAGAACTCAGGCTCCCCTTTATGGAGGTGGAGGCCCTAGACGGACCTCCCGACACAGGAATCCTCATGGGTCAGTTCGGGACGGCCAAGTTAGAAGACCCCAATCTCCAGAACGCTAGGGGCCAGAAGATTGCGGTGGATGGCGTACTGTTACCTGTGGTGAGTGATTGGCGATACCCCCACTTCGCAATCAAGCATAATTTATTGTATTAGGTAGTAAAGCATAATGGGGAGACAAAAGACTTGTTACTCATACCCAGCCAGTATGTGTGTTACAGCTTGTATTGTGTTGCAGCTTGCCCACACCCACCTGCTTGGGGCACACCTGGGGATGAAGAAAACCAGGGAGCAGATCGGGAACCGGTTCCACTGGCCCGGAGTCAAGCGAGCCGTGGAGGACTACTGCCGTAGTCCCCTTCAGCTCCTCGCCTCTCTTTGTGTTGGTTGCCCCCCTCGCCCCCTCCTGTTGGTTGCCCCCCTCGCTGCGTCCCCTCTCTCCGCTCGGGCCCCTCTCAGCAGGTCCTGGGTGTTCTGGTGGAACGCTTCAATAAGACCCTGAAACAGATGCTGAAGAAGGTCATCGAGAGAGACGGGAGGAACTGGGACCAGCTGCTGCCCCATCTGATGTTTTCAGTGCGCGAGGTACCCCAAGCATCCATGGGGTTCTCCCCCATTGAGCTCCTGTATGGCCGTCGGCCCCGCGGGCTGCTGGACATAGCCAAGAAGGTCTGGGAAGAGCAGCTGACTCCCGTTCTAAGTGTAGTAGAACATGTGGAGGAGATGAGGGAGAGGATGACGGCGATTTGGCCAGTGGTGAGAGAGCACATGGCCCAGGCGCAACGTGCCCAGGAGCGTGTCTACAACCGGGGGGCCCAACCACAAGAGTTCCAACCCAGTGAGAAGGTCTTGGTGCTGATCCCTACCACGGATGGGCCCTACGACATCGTTGAGCGGGTAGGCAACGTCAACTATAAGGTCGCCAACCGGGGCAGAGAAAACCCCTCCAGCTTTACCATGTGAATTTCCTGAAGAAATGGCACACACGCGAGGCACTGTGCGTAACGTGGACCTGGCCACAGCAGGGCCGCCCTCCGGCGAAGTGGCAATGGGGGAAGATCTCAGCCCAACCCAACAACAGGAGCTCAGAGAGTTGGTCAAGCAGAATACGGTCGCGTTCTTCGAGGTGCCGGGGCGCACGGACCTCGTGGAACATCAGATCCACACCCTTCCGGGTGAAAAAGTGCGTAAACAGCCATACCGGATACCAGAAGCCCGGAGGGTGGCGGTCCAGCGGGAAGTGACGACAATGTTAGAAATCGGGGTACTGGAACCGTCCGCTTCTGTAATGACTTCCGGGGCCTGAACGAGCTCAGTAAGTTTGATGCCTACCTCATGCCCCGGGTGGACGAACTGATCGACCGCTTGGGGACTGCTTTCTCCACCCCGGGGGGGCTATACCACTACCGGGCTCTGCCTTTCGGGCACCACGGGGCACCAGCGACATTTCAGCGTCTCATTGACCGAGTCCTGCGGCCTCACAGTGAGAATGCAGCGGCTTATCTGGATGACAATAATTGTGCACAGTGATAATTGGGAGTCACATCTGTGTAAGTTACAGGCCGTGGTCGATGCGCTAAGGGATGCAGGTCTGACCGTGAACCCCCACAAGTGCAAGCTGGGCTACCTGGGATATCAGATCGGGAGGGGAAATGTGAAACCCCAAGAGTAAAAAATCACTGCCATTAGGGGATGGCCGGTCCCCTGAACCAAGATGCAGGTAAATTAATTCCTGGGGTTAGCAGGCTACTACAGTAGATGTGTACCTTACTTTGCCGCAATAGCTTCTCCCCTCACAGATTTAACAAAGGCACGACTACCCCAGACGGTGCGATGGACGGAGGACACAGAGGCGATGTTCCAGGCCCTGAAGGATGCGCTATGTTGGCACCCGGTACTCGTCACCCCGGACTTCTCAAAAAACCTCCTGGTCCAGACAGACGCGTCTGACACCGGGGTAGGGGCCGTTTTGTCCCAAGAGCAGGAAGGCGAGGAGCACCCCATATATGTCAGCAGGAAGCTCCTCCTGAGGGAGAAGAAATACTCAATTGTCGAGAAGGAGTGCCTCGCCGTGAAGTGGGCCCTCGACACCCTCAAGTATTACCTCCTCGGGAGGAAGTTCACCCTGATTACTGACCATGCCCACCTCGTGTGGATGGCACGAGGCAAGGACACAAATGACCGTGTCACCCACTGGTTCCTGTCCTTACAGCGATTGTCTTTCTCTGTCATCCACAGGTCGGGGGCCCAGCACAGCAATGCGGATGCCCTATCCAGGAGGGATGCAAACCTAGCCCTGAGCATGCCTCCCTCCTAGTCAGGGCTAAGGGGGGGGGTGTGGTATCCCAGGAGGTCTACCCCGGGGGATGGTAATAGAGGGGAGGTACGTGAGGCGACGTTGGCTCCCTCTGCTGGGAATACGGGAGCTGGGCACCCCGACATGGACAGCTAAGTGGAGGTAATTAGAGGAAAGTGCCAACCAGCCGTGGAGGCTAAATAAAAGGAGCACGATGGCACACCGCGGGAGAGAGACGGACACCAGTTAAGAAAGAGAAGAAAGACAGAGCAAAAGTTATTTCTTGATATATTTATTTTCTGTCTTAGTAAAGTTGTTTTTACAGACTGAAGCCTCCCTGTCTCTGTGTCAATCTCTGCACGCTCCACCCAACACCCCACGGTTTACCATAGTATACTGATTTTTCTCCAATAAAAAAAAAATCTGTGTTGTTTATGTACAGTTGAAGTCGGAAGTTTACGTACACTTAGGTTGGAGTCATTAAAACTCATTTTTCAACCACTCCACAAATTTCTTGTTGACAAACTAAAGTTTTGGCAAGTCGGTTAGAACATCTACTTTGTGCATGACACAAGTCATTGTTCACAGACAGATTATTTCACATATAATCACAATTCCAGTGGGTCAGAAGTTTACATGCACTAAATTGACTGTGTCCTTAAACAGCTTGGAAAATTCCAGAAAATTATGTCATGGCTTTTGAAGTTTCTGATAGGCTAATTGACATAATTTGAGTCAATTGGAGGTGTACCTATGGATGTATTTCAAGGCCTACCTTCAAGCTCAGTGCCTCTTTGCTTGACATCATGGGAAAATCAAAAGAAATCAGCCAATACCTCAGAAAAAAATTGTAGACCTACACAAGTCTGGTTCATCCTTGGGAGCAATTTCCAAACGCCTGAAGGTACCACGTTCAGCTGTACAAGCAATAGTACACAAGTATAAACACCATGGGACCACGTAGCCGCTCAGGAAGGAGATACGTTCTGTCTCCTAGAGATGAACGTACTTTGGTGCGAAACGTGCAAAGCAATCCCAGAACAACAGCAGAGGACCTTCTGAAGATGGATATATTGAAGCAACATCTCAAGACATCAGTCAGGAAGTTAATATCGACATAACTTGAAAGGCTGCTCAGCAAGGATGAAGCCACCGCTCCAAAACCGCCATAAAAAAGCCAGAGTACGGTTTGCAACTGCACATGGGGACAAAGATCATACTTTTTGGAGAAATGTCCTCTGGTCTGATGAAACAAAAATATAACTGTTCGGCCATAATGACCATCGTTATGTGGATATATTGAAGCAACATCAGTCAGGAAGTTAAAGCTTGGTCGCAAATGGGTCTTCCAAATGGACAATGACCCCAAGCATACTTCCAAAGTTGTGGCCAAATGGCTTAAGGACAACAAAGTCAAGGTATTGGAGTGGCCATCACAAAGCCCTGACCTCAATCCCATAGAAAATTTGTGGGCAGAACTGAAAAAGCTTGTGCGAGCAATGAGGCCTACAAACCTGACTCAGTTACACCAGCTCTGTCAGGAGGAATGGGACAAAATTCTCCCAACTTATTGTGGGAAGCTTGTGGAAGGCTACCTGAAACATTTGACCCAAGTTAAACAATTTAAAGGCAATTCTACCAAATACTAATTGAGTGTATGCAAACTTCTGACCAGCTGGGAATGTGATGAAAGAAATAAAAGCTGAAAAAAGTAATTCTCTCTACTATTATTCTGACAATTCACATTCTTAAAATATTGTGGTGATCCTAACTGACCTAAGACAGGGCATTTTTACTAGGATTAAATGTCAGGAATTGTGAAAAACTGAGTGTAAATATATATGGCTAAAATGTATGTAAACTTCCAACTACAACTGGATGTAGCTAGTAAGCTAAGCTGTAGCATTCGTAATGTCTTTCAAAAGGAGATGACTCACAAATGCGGAAATTCTGGAGATTTTTTAAAGTTCTGACAATGAGTCTGAAAGTCAGGAATTAGATTCTGACAGTGGCAGTGAGGAGCTGCCCCCCAGCCATTGAGAACCCTGAATCTGAGGACCCCTTGTCCACTGACAAAGTCCCAGTTCCCTTTGAAGATGCTGGTGGTGATGGAGGCAGACCGACAGTGGATGAAGTACAGGAGTTCTGTGGTATCTGGAAGGCTGTCAGCCATTTCACCCCTCCCGGCCCTGCTGTTTGCTTTGATGAGTCCCAGTCTGGAGTGCAACACTTCTTGCCATTTCTATCTGAGGCAGAGTGCTTCAAGTTGTTTCTGACAGAGGAGCTGGTGGGAGACATAGTAGAGACCAATCACTACGCCTTGGATCTACGGGAGAAGAGAGAGCCAGGAGTGGGGGGGACAACCACAATTAATGAAATGTATACCTTCCTGGTGACAGTCCTTCTCATGGGGATAGTAAAGAAGAACTCCCTAAGAGAATACTGGAGAACAGATGCTATGTTTGCAACTCCCTTCTTTGCCACCCTCTTTTCCCAAGAATACTTCCTAGTTCTGCTGCGATGACTGCATTTCATCTACAATGCTACTGCCGTCCTAAATAACCCGTTATACAAAATAAGAAATGTAAACAGCTGGCAGTAAAGTGGTATGACAAACGAGACATCCATGTCCTCTCCACTGTCCATACAGCAACCATGTCGGCCACAGGGAAGGTGGACCACCTGACTGGAAAGAGATAAATCAAACCAGACTGCGTACTTGACTATAACCTCAAAATGGGGGCAGTGGGTAAGGCGGACATGATAAACAGCCCTGTGGAATGCACTCAGAAAACGACCAAGTGGTATAAGAAGATATTTTTCAATTTTTCCAGGGTAGCTTCAAAATACAACAAGCCAATACTTCTCTGATGCAATTAGCATTGTTTTACAGAGCTAATAGAATAATTTAGCTAGCTACATAAGCACAATTGAATATAACACCATAAAGGTTATGAAATGAGTAACGTTAACTCGCGTGTCTGCGGTTATAAGGAATATACAGAAGTATATTTTGCTCCATACATACAGTGAACTACAGTAGAAACGGTATAACACGACATACAGAAACTATTATAACGTAATAAGGCACTTACTTTGATAGAAACCCAGACTGGATTTGAACCTGGGTGTCTGTAGTGACGTCTCTAGTACTGAGACGTTGTGCCTTAGACAGCTACGTCACTTGGGAGTCATAAGGCCAGGGTAGCTTCAAAATACAAAACATGCTAATACTTCTCTGACGCAATTAGCATTGTTTTCCAGAGCTAATAGAAGAATTTAGCTAGCTACATAAGCTTTGAGTATAACACCATAAAGGTTAAGAAATGAGTACCGTTACCTCGCGTGTCCGTGGTTATAAGGAATATACACAAAAATATTATGCTACAGTAGAAACAACATAACACGACATGCAGAGACTATTATAACGTAATAAGGCACTTACTTTGATAGAAACTCACACATTTCCAAAGTTATTATTGGTAACGAAAACAACTAAGACTGTGATGCAGGCAACAGATGGAAAATGTGAACACGTGTGTGCAGGACTATAGAAGAGCAAATGTCTGCAGACTTGAACTGCACAACAATTGGGAAGTGTTTTGTCCGAGTCAGAAATGTCCGCAAAAGTAGAAATTACTACTTTTATGTGAATGAATGAGGCGGAACACACCTCAATTCAAACTGTTCTTACAAAATAAAAAAAATAAAAAAAATAATTTGAATAAAAACGTTAGAAAATAATTTGAAATTGACAAGTTTAAAACAGCCGATAAATAAAAACAGGCTGCGTGCCTTGGTTTGAGGGCAGTGTGAAATAAAAGTACCGTTGCGTAACAATCACATTCTGGAATGGAGAGAACGTTCTAACATCACGTGCATAAAAAAACTCACACTGGGGCGACCGTTACAGATATTTGGAACTCACGCATGAATGGGTTAAAACATGTTTGTTTTGCAGACTCGGACAGGGAGAGGTTGAAAATGTCAGTGAAGACACTTGCCAGTTGGTCAGCGCATGCTCGCAGTACACGTCCTGGTAATCCGTCTGGCCCTGATGCCTTGTGAATGTTGACCTGTTTAAAGGCTGTGGAGAGCGAGATTACACTGTCTTCCGGAACAGCTGGTGCTCTAATGCATGTTTCAGTGTTATTGAAGTTACCCTGGCTTGCTTTCTCTCACTCACTCGCTCACTCGCTCACTCTCTCTCTCACTCACTCACTCACTCACTCACTCACTCACTCACTCACTCACTCACTCACTCACTCACTCACTCACTCACTCACTCACTCACTCACTCACTCACTCACTCACTCAGGACCTGAGCCCTAGGACCATGCCTCAGGACTATCTGGCCTGATGACTCCTTGCTGTCCCCAGTCCACCTGGCCGTGCTGCTGCTCCAGATTATTATTATTTTACCATGCGGGTCATCTATGAACATTTGAAAATCTTGGCCATGTTCTGTTATAATCTCCACCCGGCACAGCCAGAAGACGACTGGCCACCTCTCATAGCCTGGTTCCTCTCTAGGTGTCACGCCCTGACCTGAGAGAGCCTTTTTATGTCTCTATTTTGGTTTGGTCAGGGTGTGATTTGGGTGGGCATTCTATGTTCTTTATTTCTAGGTTTTGTGTTTCTATGTTTTGGCCGGGTATGGTTCTCAATCAGGGACAGCTGTCTATCGTTGTCACTGATTGGGAATCATACTTAGGCAGCCTTTTCCCACCTGTGTTTCATGGGTAGTTGTTTTCTGTTTTGTGTCTGCACCAGACAGAACTGTTTCGTTTTGTTCCACTTTGTTATTTTGTTCCAGTGTTCAGTTTTAATAAATTATCATGAACACGTACCACGCTGCGCTTTGGTCCTCTTCTTCAGACGGGCATGACACGTTTGTTTCTTCCTAGGTTTTGTCTTTTCTAGGGAGTTTTTTTGTAGCCACCGTGCTTCTAAACCTGCATTGCTTGCTGTATGGGGTTTTAGGCTGGGTTTCTGTACAGCACTTTGAGATATCAGCTGATGTAAGAAGGGCTTTATAAATACATTTGATTTGATTATTTGCCTCGAAGCTAGCATAGAAGTAGTTTAGCTCGTCTGGTAAGCTTTGTGTTACTGGGCAGATCTCGTCTGTGCTTGCCTTTGTAGTCTGTAATGGCTTGCAAGCCTTTTCCACCTCCGACGAGCATCAGAGCCCGTGTAGTCGGAGTAGTAGTATTTATTTTTTATTTATTTTTATTTCTATTTTTATTTCACCTTTATTTAACCAGGTAGGCTAGTTGAGAACAAGAGAACTCTTTTGGTGTGCAAAAGAGCAGAAAAGTAAATAAATAAAAACAGTAAGGGGATGAGGTAGGTAAATTGGGTGGGCTGTTTACAGATGGACTATGTACAGCTGCAGCGAATGGTTAGCTGCTCAGATAGTAACGGGATAGATAGTAATGGGTAAAGTAAGATTTGAGCAGGGTAAAGTCAAATTTGAGCTGGGTTAAATTAAAATTTGAGCAGGGTTAAAGCAAGATTTGAGCAGAGTTAAAGTTAGATTTGAGCAGGGTTAAAGTTAGATTTGAGCAGGGTTAAAGTACATCTCACAGGTCATCAGTTGTGACTGTACTGTGTTTCTGTTTGACAGCTCTGTGTGTTGTGGAGTCAGATGTCATGAATGTGAAGAAAGTGGAAGGAGGACATGTCATGTTCGGCTGCTCGTTCACATTTGCAGGGAACAACAACAAATACTTCTGCAAGGGGACATGTTCTGGTGGAGACATTCTGGTTGAAACTAAGAGGAGCAAGAATGTATCTCAAGATAGATACAGTATAGAAGACAATGGAAATGGAGTCTTCTATGTGACCTTCAAGAACCTGATGAAGACAGACTCTGGTACCTACTGGTGTGGAGTGGGGAGATATGGCCTAGACACATACCAAGAGGTGCATCTAACCGTTACAGATGGTAAGTGAACACAATCACATTTGCCTTGTTAAATTCAAAACGCATTGTTTGTTTTTAGGCTTTATGTCTTACTGTGCCTTTGAAAATTATTCAAACCCATTGACTTTTCCACATTTGTTTACGTTACAGCCTTATTCAAAATGTATTAAATTGGTTTTTTCCCCTCATCTATCTACACACAATACCCCATAATGACAAGGCAAAAACAGGTTTTTAGAAGGTTTGCTAATTTATCAAATAAAAAATCTGAAATATCACATTTACATAAGTATTCAGACCGTTTACTCAGTACTTTGTTGAATCACCTTTGACAGCGATTGCAGTATTGAGTTTTCTTATGTATGACGCTACAAGCTTGGCACACCTGTATTTGGGGAGTTTCTCCCATTCTTCTTTGTATATTCTCTCAAGCTCTGTCATGTTGGATGGGGAACGTTGCTGCATAGCTATTTTCAGGTCTCTCCAGAGATGTTTGATCGGGTCAATCCAGGCTCTTGCTGGGCCACTCAAGGACATTCAGAGACTTGTCTCAAAGCCACTCCTGCGTTCTTTGCTGTGTGCTTAGGGTCATTGTCCTGTTGGAAGGTAAACCTTCACACAGTCTGAGGTCCTAAGTGCTCTGGAGCAGGTTTTCATCTAGGATCTCTCAGTACTTAGCTTACATCCCCACAGCATAATGCTGTAACCACCGTGCTTCACCGTAGGGATGGTGCCAGGTTTCCTCCAGACGTGACACTTGACATTCAGGCCAAAGAGTTCAATCTTAGTTTCATCAGACCAGATAATCTTGTTTCTCATGGTCTGCAAGTTTTTAGGTGCTTTTTGGCAAACTCCAAGCAGGCTGTCATGTGCCTTTCACTGAGGAGTGGCTTCTGTCTGGCCACTCTACCATAAAAGCCTGATTGGTGGAGTGCTGTGGAGATGGTTGTCCTTCTGGAAGGTTCTCCCATCGCCACAGAGGAACTCTGGAGCTCTGTCAGAGTGACCTCCCTGACCAAGGCCCTTTTCCCCCGATTGCTCAGCTTGGCCGGCCGGCCAGCTCTAGGAAGCGTCTTGGTGGTTCCAAACCTTCGATGCTGCAGAAATGTTTTGGTACCCTTTCCCAGATATGTGCCTCGACACAATCCTGTCTCGGAGCTCTACGGACAATTCTTTCGACCTCATGGCTTGGTTTTTGCTCTGGCATGCACTGTCAACTGTGGGACCTTACATAGACAGGTGTGTGCCTTTCCAAATCATGTCCAATCAATTGAATTTACCACAGTTGGACTCCAATCAAGTTGAAGAAACATCTCAAGGACGATCAATGGAAACAGGATAAACCTGAGCTCAATTTAGAGTCTCATAGCAAAGGGTCTGAATACTTATGTAATTTCTTTATTTTATTTTTTAGATTAATTGCAAACATTTCTAAGAACCTGTTTTCACTTTCTCATTATGGGGTATTGTGTGTAGATTGCTGAGGATTACATTTTTCTTAAGAATTGTCACGTTCTGACCATAGTTCTTTTGTGTTTTCGTTGTTTTAGTGTTGGTCAGGACGTGAGCTGAGTGGGCATTCTATGTTGTGTGTCTAGTTTTCCCGTTTCTATGTTTGGCCTGTTATGGTTCTCAATCAGAGGCAGGTGTTAGTCATTGTCTCTGATTGGGAACCATATTTAGGTAGCCTGTTTTGTGTTGGGTTTTGTGGGTGGTTGTCTTCTGTCTTTGTGTCTATGCACCAGATAGGACTGTTTCGGTTTTTCACATTTGTTTTTTTTGTATTTTGTAGTGTTCATGTTTTTTGTCGTTATTAAACATGATGAACACTAACCACGCTGCGCTTTGGTCCGATCCCTGCTACACCTCCTCTTCAGACGAAGAGGAGGAAATCTGCCGTTACAAGAATAAGGCTGTAACGAAACAAAATGTGGAAAAAGTCAAGGGGTCTGAATACTTTCTGAAGGCACTGTACGTCCAGCGAGAGAAAAGCAAAATGTATTATTTATTTTTACACGCAGCTCCTCCCACTCCTAAACCGACAACTGTCACCTCCAGACCACATGTCTCTACAACCCTCCCAAGTTTCTCCACAACATCCTCTAACCTCTCCACAACCTTCCTGCCATCTGGAGACATCAGTGTTGGTCCTTCTCAGAGAGCAGGTGTGATGGACCTGTCCCTTGCCATCATTCTATCACCTTCAGACAACTTTAATATAATGTTATACAATTCTGTCAGGCTGATATAGACGGAATCAACTATATACAATATGTTAATGCATTGGACAAATATTATCTTTCTCTCTCTCTCTCTGTCTCTCTCTAGATTATCCTCCATTGGACTCTCCAAGTGCAGCACATAGTCAGAGTGCTGGTAAGAGAACCAAAGGAAGTGATGAAACTCTTGAGGTTGCTGTGGCCTTCGTTGCTACGGTTACTGCGATCACTATCTTATTCAGAGTATCTTCCTTAATCACACCTTTATTTTCCCTATTTTCTTTCTGCCTGCCTGTCTACCTGCCTGACTGTCTGTTTGTCTGTCTGACCCTACCAACCAACTGACCGATCAAACAACTGACCAACCTTCCAACCTACCTTACTTTACCTTATTGACTGACCTATCCACCAATCTACCAACCAACCCACCAGAGGACCCTGGTAACTATCCATCAGTATGATATCTTTAGACTGTAAAGCGTCGGGTTGAGTTATTCTGGTCATTACTGGAAAACCTGGAAGATTGGGGAAAGTTACTGACATGTTTTATCCTGATAAAGTCTGATATATATATATATGATGTATATATACTGATATATACAGTACTCTGTAAAGTTTCTCCTCCTGTCTGTGGTCAGGTCTGATGGTATCTATGATATATACAGTACTCTGTAAAGTCTCTCCTCCTGTCTGTGGTCAGCTCTGATGGTATCTATGATATATACAATACTCTGTAAAGTCTCTCCTCCTGTCTGTGGTCAGGTCTGATGGTATCTATGATATATACAGTACTCTGTAAAGTCTCTCCTCCTGTCTGTGGTCAGGTCTGATGGTATCTATGATATATACAGTACTCTGTAAAGTCTCTCCTCCTGTCTGTGGTCAGGTCTGATGGTATCTATGATATATACAGTACTCTGTAAAGTCTCTCCTCCTGTCTGTGGTCAGGTCTGATGGTATCTATGATATATACAGTACTCTGTAAAGTCTCTCCTCCTGTCTGTGGTCAGGTCTGATGGTATCTATGATATATACAGTACTCTGTAAAGTCTCTCCTCCTGTCTGTGGTCAGGTCTGATGGTATCTATGATATATATAGTACTCTGTAAAGTCTCTCCTCTTGTCTGTGGTCAGGTCTGATGGTATCTATGATATATATAGTACTCTGTAAAGTCCCTCCTCCTGTCTGTGGTCAGGTCTGATGGTGTGGACCAGTGTGGGTCTGGTAGCCAAGGTGACAGTGTTAGGACTGGTCCTGCTCCTGTTCTACAGACAGAGGAGAGGAACCAGGAGAACACCACCAGCAGTCTCCTCCAACACACAACCTGACCCTACTGGAGAGGTGAGAGACACAACGGTGTGTGTGTGTCCATAATATCTTGTAGTGTAGAGGTGATAGACAGGGAGGTGGTAAACTTAACATCTAAGGATTGAGTGTGTGAGTCTACAGCCTCTAGTGCAGGGTTTTTTTTGCCATCAAGGGCCGTTTGGATATTTATTAATTAATTTGGGGGCCATATTATTAAAAGCAATTTTCTGCTTTATTCATGTTTTAATGTGACTTTAATCACTGACATTGGTTTTATAGTTTAAATATGAATTTTATGATGTTTCTTGTGTTCTTGAGTATTTAGAAAAGTTTATTCCTATTTAAATAATATTAGTATTGTATATAATGCTGTTGTTATTATGATTACTTGTTGAAACTCACCTCTAATGCGATGGCTGAAACTGCTTGTCTTTGTTGAGGCGTTTGATGTCAGCTGGCAGTGAAGATGACGAAGATGACGCTACTCGCAGCTGGTTTTCCAGGTCTGTGTCAGTCAGTCTTGAGTGGAATCAAGTCTTTGCAAGAGTCCGTTTGGAAAATAACTCCTCACAGCAGTAGGTGGTCCCGAACACAGATGCACATTTAAGTGTATGTCTCCTCAGAACAGGAAACTGCTCAGCGCCAACGTACATTTTGTAGAACTCAAGGAGAAGGAGGTTGTGAGCTGGCTTTGAGCTCGTCGTTGCTTTGCAGCTCAATGACTTTGTGTTGTAGGCCATCCGGCACATCTGCTGGTTCCACGTTAAACGGGGTTGCAAATATGTTCAATTCCAGTTGTTTACTTTTCACATCTTTAAACCACTCACAAAATGCCTTGGCGAGCTTTCCACACTCACCGGCATATTCCCACGTCATCTCAGGCTCTTGTCCTTGCAGAGTAGGAAAATGCACTGTGTTACCCCTTTCTAGTTGGACTTGCCACAGCTTTCATTTTGCTTCGAACGATTTCACGTTTGACAGCAGAAAGCTGAGAAGCTGGTTCGGCCCTTGGAGCTTAACGTTCAACTTAGACAGATACTTGGTTATGTCCACCATGGAAGCCAAATCAAACATCCACTTGTCATCACTCAGTTCCGCGACAGGTTTCCCTTCATCGCCATTAATTGGTTCACTTCATCCTTCAGTCCGTAAAACCGTGCGAGCACATTTCCATGTGCAAAAACAACGTCTAGAGCTTTTTTTATTTACAAAAAAAGATTTATGAATTGCTCGGCGTCCTGATCAAACAGTCTCGTAGGCCGTATATGTCCCGGAGGCCGGACGACCCCCACCCCTGCTCTAGTAGGATTGTACTGTAGCTTATTATCATTACATGGAGAAAAACAGTGGCTAACATGTTGTTCATGGTTGAGGGACTCCACTTCTTTTCATATCTGAACATGTATTTATTGTCATTGGTTCTGTATGCAGGTTGACTGTATGTATGAGGAGATCAGAAAGGCAGACAGACATACAGACACACTACCTGTGGTCATCTCTTCAGTCTACTCTGCTGTCAACTCACCTACCAACTCTGCAACCTACCCCGCTGGCCAAGACCCAACAACCTACCCTGCTGGCCAAGCCTCTACAACCCACCCTGCTGGCCAAGCCACCGGTCTCCCACACTGTGACATCTATGCTAACACTAGCTGCCGCAAAGATGATATAAGATGCCCTCCACTCTACAGCCCAGCTACCCAGAATAATGGAGGACTATAGGATCTACAGTATACAGTATATATGTTGGACCCCAGGAAGAGTACCTGCTGCTTTTGCAACAGCTACTGGGGATCCTAATAAAATACCAAAATACCAAAAATACAAGGTATGTGTCCCAAATGGCTCCCTATTCCATATATAGTGCACTACTTTTAACTAGAGCCCTATATAGTCCTCTAATGAGAATAGGATGCCACTTGGGACCATAGAGAGATGAAGAGTTGTCACCACAGCTCCGCCATCTTGGAAGTGACATCACAAAGACAATGACAATCACAATGTGATTTGATTTGTACAACATGAACTACCCATCTGGGTTTAAAATCTCAAGATTTTATGAAAGTCAACCAATATTTTTGTAAATACTTGTGTAAATATGAACTATGTGTTTTGTCATTATCTTGGCTTAATTTTGTCTGTTAAAATAATGAAGACAGTAAAGCCATATTAGTCCATTGTACCTTTGAGATTTAAATATCTATTGTATATGTACATACACTTTGGCTTTTTAAGCTTTTCATTAAAACTTATCAAAATGTTTAAAATAATGTTAATGTGTAGTGTTAGTGTGTGTGTGCTTGAGTGTGTGTGTGTGTGTGTGTAGTGAGTTTTTGTCAGTGTGTGTGTGTAGTGTGTGTTTGTCAGTGTGTGTGTGTAGTGTGTGTTTGTCAGTTTGTGTGTAGTCAAATTAAATCAAATGTTATTGGTCACATACACATGGTTAGCAGATGTTAATGCGAGTGTAGCGAAATGCTTTTGCTTCTAGTTCCGACAGTGTAGTAATAACTAACAAGTAATCTAACAAATTCACAATGACTACCTTATACACACAGATGTAGAGGAATGGAATGAGAATATGTACATATAAATTCATGGATGAGAGATGGTCGTGCGGCATAGGCAAGATGCAGTAGATGGTATAGAGTACCGTATATACAGTGGGGAGAACAAGTATTTGATACACTGCCGATTTTGCAGGTTTTCCTACTAACAAAAGCATGTAGAGGTCTGTAATTTTTCTCATATGTACATTTTCAACTGTGAGAGACGGAATCTAAAACAAAAATCCAGAAAATCACATTGTATGATTTTTAAGTAATGAATTTGCATTTTATGATATGAGGGGTATGTTAGTGTTATGATATGAGGGTAGGTTAGTGTTATGATATGAGGGTAGGTTAGTGGTAGACATGTCTGTATGTAGTGTTATGATATGAGGGTAGGTTAGTGTTATGATATGAGGGTAGGTTAGTGTTATGATATGAGGGTAGGTTAGTGGTAGACATGTCTGTATGTAGTGTTATGATATGAGGGTAGGTTAGTGTTATGATATGAGGGGTAGGTTAGTGTTATGATATGAGGGGTAGGTTAGTGTTAGACATGTCTGTATGTAGTGTTATGATATGAGGGTAGGTTAGTGTTAAGATATGAGGGCAGGTTAGTGTTATGATATGTGGGTAGGTTAGTGTTATGATATGTGGGTAGGTTAGTGTTATGATATGAGGGTAGGTTAGTGTTATGATATAAGGGTAGGTTAGTGGTAGACATGTCTGTATGTAGTGTTATGATTTGAGGGGGTGGTTAGTGCAACAGTTGGTTTGTCTAATCTATTCCGTAACAGTGTGTGTGTGTGTTTGCGTGTGTGTGTGTGTGTGTGTGTGTGTGTGTGTGTGTGTGTGTGTGTGTGTGTGTGTGTGTGTGTGTGTGTGTGTGTGTGTGTGTGTGTGTGTGTGTGTGTGTGTGTGTGTGTGTGTTCCAGGTACCTCAGTGGTCATCATGGTGTCTGTTAGTCTGGTAGTGTTACTGCTGGTGATCAGCCTGATCATAGTCTACAGATGGAAATACAACAAGGTCACAGGTCAGAAACAGAAACACACACACGCTGCGACCTCCACCATCTACGCCACCGCCAACTTACCCACAAGCCACTCTGACTCTCTCCACTACGCCAGCGTCAACTTCCACAAGAACCCCAGTGGCCCCAATGAAGCAACTGACACCATCACTAAAGAGGGCAGCTGCTCCTTTGAGGCCACCGCTGCCATTGCTAAAGAGGGCACTTCATCATGTGACTATGCTACTGTGAACTTTGGTCAAAGCCCCGCCTACTCTACTGTCAATCATCCACACAGCTGTTCTGAGGCTCCAACCATCTACTCCACAATCAGCAAACCCAGAGACACCTGAGTCACTGGCAACCAATCACAAGATACATACACTCACTGTCAACCAATCACAAGAGACATATTTTAACTATATGCGCTGACCTCTATTTTTAGCAAATTTCTCTTTTACTTTTTATTTTTATTTCTCTCTCTCGCTTACGGTCTCTTTCTCTCTCTCTCTGCTGGTCTCTTTCTCTCTCTCTCTCAATCTCCTGTTCTCTCACTGACAGTTTGCATGTTTTGCCCGGGTGAGCGGAGGTTTCACTTCATGGGCAATTTAGGAGGCCGGCGTCGAACTCCGAATGCCCCGCTCAAAACTGACAGCGAATCTCGATAAAGGGGTGGAGTCAACAAACTCCGCCTTCACAGTTTAAGTTGTTCTGTTGGTTTAGTGAGATCTCAGTAGCTTGTCTGTTATGTGATGACATCATTCATTAAGGGGGAGTTGGGTTGTAGAGGAGGGATGATTCTTCTGTTCAGAAACTCATCTGTTGAGTTTATTTAAAAAAACTGGCCAAGATAAAGCAAAGCAGTGCGACAAAAACAACACAGAGGTACACATGGGATAAACAAACGTACAGTCAATAACACAATAGAAAAATCTGTATACAGTGTGTGCAAATGAAGTAAGGAGGTAAGGCAATAAATAGGCCAATAGTGGCGAAGTATTTACAATTTAGCAATTAACACTGGAGTGATAGATGTGCAGATGAGGATGTGCAAGTAGAAATACTGGTGTGCAAAAGAGCAGAAAAACAAAAACAAATATGGGATTGAGGTAGTTGATCGGTTGGATTGGCTATTTACAGATGATGTATACATATAGATACAGCCAACGAGAGCATACATGTCGCAGTGGTGGGTAGTATATGGGGCTTTGGTGACAAAACGGATGGCACTGTGATAGACTGCATGCAATTTGCTGAGTAGAGTGTTGGAGGCTATTTTGTAAATGACATCGCTGAAGTCAAGCATCGGTAGGATAGTCAGTTTTACGAGGGTATGTTTGGCAGCATTAGTGAAGGATGCTTTGTTGCGAAATAGGAAGCCAATTCTAGATTTAACTTTGGATTAGATATGCTTAATGTGAGTCTGGGAGGAGAGTTTACAGTCTAGCCAGACACCTAGGTATTTATAGTTGTCCACAAGTCAGAACCGTCCAGAGTAGTGATGCTAATCGGGCGGGCGGGTCCGGGCAGCGATCGGTTGAAAAGCATACATTTCGTTTTACTTGCATTTAAGAGCAGTTGGAGGCCACGCAAGGAGTGTTGTATGGCATTGAAGCTCGTTTGGAGGTTTTTTAACACAGTGTCCAAAGAAAGGCCAGATGTACACAAAATGGTGTCGTCTGAGTCGAGATGGATCAAAGAATCACCCTCAGCAAAAAGCGACATCATTGATATATATAGAGAAAAGAGTCGGCCCGAGAATTGAACCCTGTGGCACCCCCATAGAGACTGCCAGAGGTCCGGACAACAGGCCCTCCGATTTGAAACACTGAACTCTATCTGAGAAGTAGTTGGTGAACCAGGCGAGGCAGTCATTAGAGACACCAAGGCTGTTGAGTCTGCCGATAAGAATACAGTGATTGACAGAGTCGAAAGCCTTGACCAGGTCGATGAAGACGGCTGCACAGTACTGTCTTTTATCAATGGTGGTTATGATATCGTTTAGGACCTTGAGAGTGGCTGAGGTGCACCCATGACCAGCTCGGAAACCGGATTGCAAAGCGGAGAAGGTACGGTGGGATTCGAAATGGTCGGTGATCTGTTTGCTCACTTGGCTTTCGAAGACTTTAGAAAGTCAAGACAGGATGGATACAGTCTCATTTATAGTAATACAATAAAAAGTTATAAAATATAATGATGTATATTTTAACTATAATGTCATCATCTCAAAAATGTGTTCCTCCTCTGCTGAAACAAACATGGTAACTTTAGAACAGAGAACTTGACAGTTTTAACACTTAGTCACCACAGCTAGCTGAGTTCTCTTGTGGTTTAGAAGTCTAACCTCCGGCCGGTTTGAACCAGTTTCACTCTGCAGCACATAGACCTGGAGACACGAGGTCACTACAGAGAAATTAGGATGTGCAGGCTAATGCCCAGCCCTTCATGACCACCATCACTATCTCAATCTCTCTGACATGCTTTGGCAACGTAAACATATGTTTCCCATTCCAATAAAGCCCTTTGAATTTAATTTAGTTGAGAGAGAGAGAGAGAGAGAGAGAGAGAGAGAGAGAGAGAGAGAGAGAGAGAGAGAGAGAGAGAGAGAGAGAGAGAGAGATAGAGAGAGAGAGAGACAGTGAATAACAAACACCATTGTAAAGAAAACCCATATTTATGTTTATTTATTTAACTTTAACAATTTGCATATCGTTACAACACCGTATATAGACATAATTGAACATTTGAAATTATTTTGGAACTTGTGTGAATGTAATATTTACTGTTTACTTTTTATTGTTTATTTCACTTTTGTTTATCCATTTCACTTGCTTTAGCAATGTCAACATATGTTTCCCATTCCAATAAAGCCCCTTGCATTGAATTGAATTGAGAGAAAGAGAGACAGATAGACAGAAAGAGAGAGAGATTGGATATGCTTAATGTGAGTCTGGAAGGAGAGTTTACAGTCTAGCCAGACACCCAGGTATTTATAGTTGTCCACATCTTTATAGTTGTCCACAAGTCAGAACCGTACAGAGTTGTGATGCTAATCGGGCGGGCGGGTCCGGGCAGCGATCGGTTGAAGAGCATACATTTAGTTTTACTTGCATTTAAGAGCAGTTGGAGGCCACGCAAGGAGTGTTGTATGGAATTGAAGCTCGTCTGGAGGTTAGTTAACACAGTGTCCAAAGAAGGGCCAGATGTATACAGAATGGTGTCGTCTGAGTAGAGAT
>NW_024058970.1:40000-43363 GCF_016432855.1 Salvelinus namaycush
ACTTCCCCAGAGATCCAGCCTGTCTCCACTATGCTACTGTCAACTTCACCAGAGATCCAGCCTGACTCCACTACGCTACTGTCAACTTCACCAGAGATCCAGCCTGTCTCCACTATGCTACTGTCAACTTCCCCAGAGATCCAGCCTGTCTCCACTATGCTACTGTCAACTTCCCCTGAGATCCAGCCTGTCTCCACTATACTACTGTCAACATCCCCAGAGATACAGCCTGTCTCCTGTATACTACTGTCAACTTCCCCAGAGATCCAGCCTGTCTCCACTATGCTACTGTCAACTTCCCTAGAGATCCAGCCTGTCTCCACTATACTACTGTCAACTTCCCTAGAGATCCAGCCTGTCTCCACTATACTACTGTCAACATCCCCAGAGATCCATCCTGTCTCCACTATGCTACTGTCAACTTCCCCAGAGATCCAGCCTGACTCCACTATACTACTGTCAACTTCCCTAGAGATCCAGCCTGTCTCCACTATGCTACTGTCAACTTCTCCAGAGATCCAGCCTGTCTCCAGTATGCTACTGTCAACTTCCCTAGAGATCCAGCCTGTCTCCACTATGCTACTGTCAACTTCCCCTGAGATCCAACCTGTCTCCACTATGCTTCTGTCGACTTCCCCAGAGATCCAGCCTGTCTCCACTATGCTACTGTCAACTTCCCCAGAGATCCAGCCTGTCTCCACTATGCTACTGTCAACTTCCCCAGAGATCAAGCCTGTGTCCACTATGCTATTGTCAACTTCCCCTGAGATCCAGCCTGTCTCCAGTATGCTACTGTCAACTTCCCCAGAGATCCAGCCTGTCTCCACTATGCTACTGTCAACTTCCCCAGAGATCCAGCCTCTCTCCACTATGCTACTGTCAACTTCCCCTGAGATCCAGCCTGTCTCCAGTATGCTACTGTCAACTTCCCCAGAGATCCAGCCTGTCTCCAGTATGCTACTGTCAACTTCCCCAGAGATCCAGCCTGTCTCCACTATACTACTGTCGACTTCCCCAGAGATCCAGCCTGTCTCCACTATGCTACTGTCAACTTCCCCAGAGATCAAGCCTGTGTCCACTATGCTATTGTCAACTTCCTCAGAGATCCAGCCTGTCTCCAGTATGCTACTGTCAACTTCCCCAGAGATCCAGCCTGTCTCCAGTATGCTACTGTCAACTTCCCCAGAGATCCAGCCTGTCTCCAGTATGCTACTGTCAACTTCCCCAGAGATCCAGCCTGTCTCCACTATGCTACTGTCAACTTCCCCAGAGATCCAGCCTGTCTCCAGTATGCTACTGTCAACTTCCCCAGAGATCCAGCCTGTCTCCATTATGCTACTGTCAACTTCCCCAGAGATCCAGCCTGTCTCCACTATGCTGCTGTCAACTTCCCCAGAGATCCAGCCTGTCTCCACTATGCTACTGTCAACTTCCCCTGAGATCCAGCCTGACTCCACTATACTACTGTCAACATCCCCTGAGATCCAGCCTGTCTCCACTATGCTACTGTCAACTTCCCCAGAGATCCAGCCTGTCTCCACTATGCTACTGTCAACATCCCCAGATATCCAGCCTTCCTCCACTATACTACTGTCAACTTCCCCAGAGATCCAGCCTGTCTCCACTATGCTACTGTCAACTTCCCCAGAGATCCAGCCTGTCTCCACTATGCTACTGTCAACTTCCCCTGAGATCCAGCCTGTCTCCACTATGATACTGTCAACTTCCCCAGAGATCCAGCCTGTCTCCACTATGCTACTGTCAACTTCCCCAGAGATCCAACCTGTCTCCACTATGCTACTGTCAACTTCCCCAGAGATCCAGCCTGTCTCCACTGTGCTACTGTCAACTTCCCCAGAGATCCAGCCTGTCTCCACTGTGCTACTGTCAACTTCCCCAGAGATCCAGCCTGTCTCCACTATACTACTGTCAACTTCCCCAGAGATCCAGCCTGTCTCCACTGTGCTACTGTCAACTTCCCCAGAGATCCAGCCTGTCTCCACTATGCTACTGTCAACTTCCCCAGAGATCCAGCCTGTCTCCACTATACTACTGTCAACTTCCCCAGAGATCCAGCCTGTCTCCATTATGCTACTGTCAACTTCCCCAGAGATCCAGCCTGTCTCCAGTATGCTACTGTCAACTTCCCCAGAGATCCAGCCTGTCTCCACTATGCTACTGTCAACTTCCCCAGAGATCCAGCCTGTCTCCACTGTGCTACTGTCAACTTCCCCAGAGATCCAGCCTGTTTTCACTATTCTACTGTCAACTTCCCCAGAGATCCAGCCTGTCTCCAGTATGCTACTGTCAACTTCCCCCAGAGATCCAGCCTGTCTCCACTATACTACTGTCAACTTCCCCAGAGATCCAGCCTGTCTCCACTATACTACTGTCAACTTCCCCAGAGATCCAGCCTGTCTCCACTATGCTACTGTCAACTTCCCCAGAGATCCAGCCTGTCTCCACTATGCTACTGTCAACTTCCCCAGAGATCAAGCCTCTGCCCACTATGCTACTGTCAACTTCCCCAGAGATCCAGCCTGTCTCCACTATGCTACTGTCAACTTCCCCAGAGATCCCGCCTGTCTCCAATTTGCTGCTGTCAACTTCCCCAGAGATCCAGCCTGTCTCCAGTATGCTACTGTCAACTTCCCCAGAGATCCAGCCTGTCTCCAGTATGCTACTGTCAACTTCCCCTGAGATCCAGCCTGTCTCCACTATGATACTGTCAACTTCCCCAGAGATCCAGCCTGTCTCCACTATGCTACTGTCAACTTCCCCAGAGATCCAGCCTGTCTCCACTATGCTACTGTCAACTTCCCCAGAGATCCAGCCTGTCTCCACTATGCTACTGTCAACTTCCCAGAGATCCAGCCTGTCTCCACTATGCTACTGTCAACTTCCCCAGAGATCCAGCCTGTCTCCACTATGCTACAGTTTTTTACTCCACTTGACTGTCGTGACTTGACTTTCATTAATCTGATGAATGTTTTGCTTAAATCCACTAACTATGTTTAATTGTTACCCAATTAAATTAATCATGAAACAATTAATTCATTAAGATTTGGGGCACCACGGAATAAGTTGTTTAATGAGTTATCATCTCCCAAAAACTCTAGAAGCTATATAAGATATATATCAATAACAGTCACTTATTAATTATTACCTCATATCAGTCTCATTCTGAACAGTCACTTATTATTTATTACCTCATATCAGTCTCATTCTGAACAGTCACTTATGAATTATTACCTGTATATCAGTCTCATTCTGAACAGTCACTTATTCATTATTACCTGATATCAGTCTCATTCTGAACAGTCACTTATTATTCATTACCTCATATCAGTCTCATTCTGAACA